>NC_082391.1:3765644-3833144 GCF_031168955.1 Gadus macrocephalus | reverse complement strand
CCTAAGGGCCTTGGGGCAATGTGTGTGCTAATTGGGTCTTTGCTGGGACATGTTGGTTGTGGGGGCGTGAGTGGGTGGGCCGGGGACATGTCGCTGGTGGAGGTGTCTCTGGGGAGGGCTGGGGAGATGTGGGCGGTGGCGGCGTGGGCGGGAGTTGAGTCTGTGGCATCAAGCGTCATGCGTCATCACAGGAAGGGCCGTCCTCAGGAGACCCCCAGTGTGGAGGTCCCAGAGGTTTCCCACGCCTTTCCCTTCCGTCTCCTCCTCTGCTTCCGTCTTCTTCTTCTCCCCTCCTCTTCTTCCTATCCTCCCAATTTCTCCACCTCCTCCTTTGTCTATCTCTTCCTATGCCCCCCCCTCTATTATCTCCCCGTCCTGCATCCTCCAGTGCCTGCTCTGCATCCGGGGGAGTTCCTCTGTTTCAGCTGGAGGGCGACGGAGACGGGACGCCTGCTGCTGTGTGCTGTGTGTTTGACCTGGATGCACGGGCTCGGCTGACTCTATTAGAAGCCCCAGTGTTGATGACGATGCACAGGCGGCACCTCATTGGCCCTATTAGCCGCCCACTGGTCCAAAATGAACGGTGGGGCTTGCTTCAGGCCATTAGGAGGCCATTGTTCAGAACAAACAGGTGGAGCTTTGTTGGAGGAGCCCATTATCGTAGCCCACTGCTGGTTGACGAAGCGGGGCAGAACACTGGGCTGGACTCGGCAACCCACACTGGCTATTCCCAATGAAAGCCGACTGCTGGTAATACACTGGTGGAATTTGGTAAAAAAAGCAAGTGGGTTTAAATGAATTGATGGCGCGTGGTTGAAGCCGTCAGCGGGCCAGTTGGGGATTTAATTGGGTCACTGTGGTTTGGGTGGCTGGAGGGGAGAGGAGGTTGGGTGATCCCGATGCTGGCAGACCGCCGCTGTTGTCATCCCAGGAACAGTGGGCCGGTTGGATCTCAGCGGGGTGCCCTGGACGCCGTCTCTATGCAGAAGAGGGAAGCTTTCTGATCCGTCTTCAGAGGGTCCCACTACTGGAGGGTTTGCAGCGTTTGGGCCGTCTCGTTTTGAAGCCGGATGTACGCTTCTACGTACAGGTCGTCCGTGAAGATCCATCTTGTTTATTTAATGTAAAGTTTGCATGCACACGAGTTGGCAGTTATAGTGTCAGAATCGCTAAGGGTAAATCAACAAACGATTTTGAACACAAATCTGTTAAAAAATATTTTTTGAGCAGAGTCTCCCCTTTTTCAATGTCTGCTGAAAAGGGGCTGCATTTATTCTGTTCTTGTGTATGGCTGTAAAAAAATACAGAGCTTCTTAACATCAGCTAAAAATAGATGCTTTGTTTTAGTAGAAGAATGATGGGTCAAGAAGCCGTCTGGAAGACCTTCGTAATGATGGTCCTATTGTTAGCTGTTCATTTGTCATGTTGCTCGTCTGTCGAGCCAACTTGCACCATGCCCTTGTTTATTCTTTAAGCTATGGTCTGTTCTGCAGGCTAGTGGATTCATTAAGCAAACAGAATAATATCATATGAGTGGCCAAGATTGTCCATTCCATCGAAAGGTTTTCTTTGACACACTCCGATTAACCCCAGAAATAAAAATGCACCTCCCCAGTTTCAAGGTTTTTATTTGTTTTGTTTGTCCAACTTTTATTCACATATTTTCACCAAATCAAAATGGACAGAGCGGGTTATCTTTTGCCCCTTTGGCTCAAGAACTCAATGAGGAAGAAAACATGGGCTTGTGTCTGTGCTGCTTTTGCTGTTCAGCAGAAGAAAAACAGTGTGGACCCTTGTGTTTATGTACAGACGGTTTGGAATACTTTCTGAAATAGTTATAGGCTGACGATGGGGGTGAGGTAACACAGTTTGAGAAGAAAAATCCTTAGAAACCTTTTGTTCAGTCCCACACTCTTCAGTCCAGATGATTGATTCTATAGGATACAAATCTATGCATTATTTGTGGTTGATTTTCCATGTCGGAGATAACTAGTCTTTGGGAACACGTAAGGCTCTCTTGAGCACATTTAGGTGTCACCTCTAAATGACACATCCTCATCAAATATGACCTGAGAAAAAAAACAGACAGGATAAACACACGAAAATAAAAGACAATGACAACGTTTTTGGGGATCACGCCTCGCAAGCTCTTCCCAGCACTGGATCTCTGCTGCAAGGTTTCCTCTAAAACCCGTACAGCTCGATGACACACACCGTGTCTAATAAATACCGGGACAAGGGATGTATCATTTACCAGACACAGGGACATTTAATAATTGGGGCCCGGTGACAGGGACTATCTGTAACCATCAGAGCTGGCATTGTTCTCTAAGTGGCGGGCATATAAAGGATTGTTGTGGTCCTCCTAAAGGTGGCTTTTCCCTCTCTTTTTCCTTTCTGATGGCTTAAGGCAAAGCCTCAGCTTTATCCCCAACATGTTGTGCTTTACTGGATTTGCAATCAAACCCCCAAAAAAGAGAGAAATTGTGGATTACTGGGACAGTACCAAACAGGTGCATGCTCATTTGGTGTCTCTGTGCAATGTGTGTGTATGTGTGTGTGTGTGTGTGTGTGTGTGTGTGTGTGTGTGTGTGTGTGTGTGTGTGTGTGTGTGTGTGTGTGTGTGTGTGTGCGTGTGTGTGCGTGCGTGTTTATGCACAGATAACACACAAGCACAAGAAGTGGATTCATCCCAGCCTCCTTCTTACAGGCCGTTTCGCTCTGCTGTCGTCCTCTGTGCCGAACGGAGCCAGGGTGGAGCAGTGGTGTGCATATCAATGTCCTGTTAATAAATTATGATCCAGATGCAGGAGAGAGAGAACGACCGGGAGCCAGAGAGCAGATCGGGAGGGGCCTCTGCACTGTGTGGCCTAGAATCCATACAAATTTATTTATGAATATTTTTTTCTTTACTCCGGGATCAAATGTAGACATTACACTGACTGTATTAAAAGATGAATGGACACAAGCAGAAAACCTTCCACTAGTCATTATTTAGGCTTAAATGATCAGATATTGTTGAACTCCAAATTTAGCTCCATGTTAAGAAAGTATTATAAAGGTGTGCTAAGGGAAGGATTAATTTCAGATATTTTTTTTAATTATTAGAAGGGACTTAATGTAAAGGGCACATTCGAAAACAAACTTGCAATCATTGAAGATAAATATAAGGGGCTTAAAATCCCAAAAGTTCCATATTTATTTACTTTATATATATATATTATATATATACTTTTTCAAGTCCAGAAAGTTCAACTAGGTTGAGTGTGCCAGCCACCTGGCATTTATCATTGACCTTTGCTACACATATTGTTCCACCATTACCACCATGCATACTTGTGATGATTGCTGCACCCTTCATTCTTTTTTGTTTGCATGGTAAATGTCAGTGCAGTAATCAAATGAGGGAGATTCTTATACAAATGGAGGAATACAGATATGAGGATGTTATGTAAGCGAGACAAGAACATCATTTTTTTTCATTCATTCGTCATTCAATGTTGTTTTGTTGTTGCCTTTGTTTACATCCTGTTGGAATGTAAATAGAAATGACACTTTTTATTTACCATCTGTTGTTTGATCATGCATGCATGCATTATTTAAATTTGTGTTCAACAATGAACAGACCAGACTATGGAAGATGCTGAAAGCCCGGCTCTGAGCTATGTTTTACCACGCTTACTTTACTAAATATATTCTTCTTAATTAGTTAATAATTAAATAATGAATACATTTAATATTGTTTTTTTTCTAATATCTGAACGTAAGACGTTGGGCATGTTTTCCCAACGGCTGCATTCATTTTGCTAGTTATTTAAGGAATGATCAAATAGAATTTCACGAGAAAGGAAATGACCAAATATTGAGTGAAAAAGCGAATATTGCCCCCCTACTGTGGTCGGACCCCCACTGTGAGCCGGAGCCCAATCTGAAACAACAACAATAGCAGCGACTCCCCCAACAGAGAGCGTTGTAATGGAGGCTGTGCATTGTGCTATACTTATCTACCACTCCAGGAAATATCATTGCACCAGGTCCGAGTCAACATGATAGTGGAGCCCGCTGCCAGCGGACCTACGCCTTTGTCTTATTTTAGGTCACCGTGGCTTTGTCTCCTGATTGGCCTGGCAGAGAGCCGTCGCCGGGGCAGGGCACCTGAACAGCGGCCAGCCTACCAGACCAATAAGCCTGATGAATTCATTAAATTGTCATAGGTTCGATTCCCCCACACCCGTTCATAGAGCGGGCAAGTGTGTACACTGGTGCACCGTGGACCATGGTTGGGCACACACACGCATACCCAGACAGACACACAGAGAGGTATACACACACACACACACACACACACAAACTGCCCGCACACGTACGTAAACACATATAAACACACACAACTACACACAAAGAGGTGTGCCCACATGCACACTTATCCTCACACACAAAAGCTTGTCTATCCCTCCAGTTATTTAATTGATAGTTTGTATTACAGTTGACCTGATGCTCGATCCAAAAAGGAACTTAGATGATCACTTAGGCTTCCTTCTGCTTCATATGATACCCAGGGAATGCTGGTGTGTGTGTGTGTGTGTGTGTGTGTGTGTGTGTGTGTGTGTGTGTGTGTGTGTGTGTGTGTGTGTGTGTGTGTGTGTGTGTGTGTGTGTCTGCACAAGTGCGTGTGCTAGGCTTGCATGCAAAAGGCGCCTAATGTGTGAGTGTTTCTGAAGAAGGTGCATATAAGTTTGTGTGCACATCTGAGTGTGTGTGTGTATGTGTGTGTGTGTGTGTGTGTGTGTGTGTGTGTTGGCCTTTTTGTGCGCATGCGTGTGTGTGTGTGTGGGCATTTGTGCGTGCGCTCATTTGTGTTTGTGCATGTGTGTGTGGGTTATTTGTGTGAGTGTGTGTGCTTATGTGGGTGTAATTCACTCCCGGTCGTGCAGGCCCAGTGTCCAGACCCTAATCTCATTAAGACGCCTCTGAACTTTCTAGAATGTCAGGCCGCTGTTACCTGATGACTCAACAGAGGCGGCGGCACGCCGGGTCACTCTGCATGCTACAGCTGTTCCGCGCTGACGCCTGTGCTACACAAACACTCCACGTTTGGGTCCTTTTCCTTTCGCACACGATTTGGAATCCATTCATTAGGGTCTACAATCGTCTACAATTCATGAATAAATGTATAACTCCAGCACAAGAAACGTTTAATTTAGATTAAACGTTGTCAATATATATTGGGCTAAGCAGGCCGTTGCTTGCAGAAAATATATGTTCAACTCAATGGCAGCCTTTGAGCTGAACACATCATATTTAAGGAAAGGCCTCGTTTTGCATATTGTCTGTCGCAAATGGGCCCGTGGCCGCAAGCTCTTCAATTCACTTTGCTATAACCAGATCCATCTCCATAAACGGATGGATGACTTCCGTTTTTTTATTTTTTTTCGGTTTTCAATAAAAGCAAACTCTTAGGATTCAGTGACCTCGAGACCACAATGATGCTTATCTGAAATAATCTGCTCGCTGGTCCAAAAACTGAAATGATTTTTTTTTACCCAAAGGAATAGGCTACAGTCAATTGATAACTGAGTCTTTAGCTTGTTCAGTGGGGACACACGTGTGTCTCCACCTCCCGGGAGACGCTGAGGGTGCTGCCAGGCCATCAGTCCTGCACATGGCCCCCGGATCAGTGATGAAGAAGGGTGATGAAGAGGCCATTGGGGCAGAAATTGAGAAAGGGGAACTTCTGGCCAAGCCTGATTGTAACGACAAGATCACCTAACATGTCTGGGTGGCGGACCGCTGGTGGGAATGGGGCTCAATCATCATCATCATCATCATCATCATCATCATCATCATCATCATCATCATCCTCCTCCTCCTTTTCCCTTTTTTCTGCTTTCTAGCGCAGATTGAGAATTGTGTTGTTTCAGTTCTGGTGTACTTTCAACTACAGTACAACTAAGTAATTGCTGCTAATTATCTGTACATATATCCTATCTTTTCAGTGCCTCACTGTCTCATTATGATCTTCCCTCCATCCCCTCCTCCTCTAAGACCAGCGCTCCCTCCGTCTCCTGCTGCATGACGTGCGACCGGCCGGGGTCAGACTTCACCAGGGCTCCCTCCGTCTCCTTCTGCAGGGCACGTGTCCTGCGGTGTGACTTCACCAGGGCTCCCTCCGTCTCCTTCTGCAGGGCGCGTGTCCTGCGGTGTGACTTCACCAGGGCTCCCTCCGTCTCCTTCTGCAGGGCACGTGTCCTGCGGTGTGACTTCACCAGGGATTCCTCCACCAGCACAGAGACTCCTTGAGGGGGTGACCTCAACTCCTGGCCGATCACCTGGTTTCATCTTCCAACAAAGAATGGGTTCTAATCGACAAAACTATTTCTGTATATATCTATGAATGATTTAAAAACGTTAACTATGAATCTATAAATATATATTTTTAATATATCTATATATCTATATATGCATATATATATGTGTATATTTGTATATATATATATATATATATGTATATATATATATATTTATCTGTAGCATTTATATGCACAGTTTTTGCAAATGCATGAGTTACTGGAAGAGCACGATGATGAACGTCTTCAGCGGAACGGTGTAAGCACCCCATGAAATCCCTCCAGCGGAAGTACTGCGACACTCGACACGCCGTCGCCTTCGCCGTAATCACGCCAGCGCCTGGCTCCCCTTCAAGCGGGGGGGCACAAAGCTCTTAAGACCCCCGGGGAGGACGCGCGTAACGGGGGACACTTACACGACGGCACCTCCACATCTCGGTGGCCCAGGTGCTGCCTCGCTGTTATTTATGGGTGGGCTGTTGTGTTCTGATGTACCACTCAACAGAACGATTTGCACTTCCACGCCCACAGATTCGTTCGTTGCTCCCCCTACTGTTCTGGCGGAGAATCCCCTTGCAACACACGCAATCCTTAAGGAACCTTAAAGGAACCGTAAATCAAAACTTGTCTAAAACAAGTCCCTTGTGTAAATTACGTGCTTACGTCTCTGCGTCTAAAACGACCCTAAATCGGCCTTTAGTCGGAAGGTTCCCCGGTAGACGGCCCTTCACCACCTCCAGTCATTGGAGGACTCAGCGCCGTTACTGCAATGTTTAGTCGACAGTTAACCACACCGGCCAATGAGAGCTTACACATGGAATAGCATGCGTTTAGTCTAACCTACAGAGGAGTCATCTACTGCAAATCATTGCAAAATAGGTTTTGGGTTTTGGCTGTCTTTAAAGGTCCCATGACATGAAAATCTCAATTTATGAGGTTTTCTAACATAAATATGAGTTCCCCTAGCCTGCCTATGGTCCCCCAGTGGCTAAAACTTGCGTTTGGTGTAAAACGAGCACTAGCTGTTCTGCTCGCCTTTGAAAAAACGGAGGCTCAAGCGCGCTGATTTGGAAATCTGTGCTCATGATGTCATGAGGAATCTCAGCTCCTCCCCTTACTCTGCCTGGCCCGTCCAGAGACGTTGGCCCGCCAATGAGACTCGACCGTGCGAGCGCCACATGTGTGTGTGTGAATACACACACTGTAACGCAAGTGTTTCTTGTCGGTTCTTTGACGTGTCTTGTATTTCCACAACGAGACTGTCGTGGGGGTTATCTAAGCCATGGTTGAGAAGGAATTGGGGGAAAGGAACTTTGGTTTGACTCGCTGAAGTACATGAACTGCGACATGCCGCCGGTTGCCGCGAGGCACCATCGCCCGGCAGCGGGCAGCCGGCCGCAGGCAGCGCGCGGTTCAGTCGACTTCAGGTTGATGTGAAAGTGGAAGAACCAGAGACGTCGCAGAACCCGACAAAGTCGTTTGTGATTCATAATATCGTCTGGAGGCGCACACAATATGTTATATGATATAGATATCTATGTATTATATGATATTATTTAGATATAGAGCTCCAGGACTGTAACGCAAGTGACTCGAGACACGAGACTCGTATTGGGGGTTATCTCAGCCAAGGTTGAGAATGAACTGGGGGGAAGGAACTTTGGCTTTGACTCCCTCAAGAACATGAACCACGACAAGGAGGAGAAAGGGATCTTTGCCGGGCAGCGCTTATGCACCTCCGCCTCCGGCGGTGGTCCCTCAGCGGGGCTCAAGCGGGAGACATTCGCCGCCAACAATCCCTTTCTCCTCCATGTCGTGGTTCATGTTCTTGAGGGAGTCAAAGCCAAAGTTCCTTCCCCCCAATTCATTCTCAACCTTGGCTGAGATAACCCCCAATACGAGTCTCGTGTCTCGAGTCACTTGCGTTACAGTCCTGGAGCTCTATATCTAAATAATATCATATACATAGATATCTATATCTTATAACATATTGTGTGCGCCTCCAGACGATATTATGAATCACAAACGACTTCGTCGGGTTCTGCGACGTCTCTGGTTCTTCCACTTTCACATCAACCTGAAGTCGACTGAACCGCGTGCTGCCTGCTGCCGGCTGCCCGCTGCCGGGCGATGGTGCCTCGCGGCAACCGGCGGCATGTCGCAGTTCATGTACTTCAGCGAGTCAAATCAAAGTTCCTTTCCCCCAATTCCTTCTCAACCATGGCTCAGATAACCCCCACGACAGTCTCGTTGTGGAAATACAAGACACGTCAAAGAACCGACAAGAAACACTTGCGTTACAGTGTGTGTATTCACATTGATGTGGACGTTGAAGAACCAGGAACGTCGGAGAACCCAACACGGTCGTTTGAGATTCATAATATCGGCTCACACAGCTTTTGGCCATGATAATATATATTATATGATATAGATATCTGTGTAGGCTATATGATAATATTTAGATATAGAGCTCCAGGACTCCCGTGTGTTCTAGAATATTTACAGAACACGGCTAAAGGCTGTGTGCGGCTCGCCATTGCGATACATCCACTGTAAACAGAGCGCATGGTGGCTGCAAGCTGCTCAGGGCCACACCCCCACCCTCCTCCTTGACACGCCCACCGAAACAGCGCATTTGGGGGAAGCTCAATGTGCGACTGGCTCGGAGTGGCTGTAACTCTGCACCACGGCTGAATTTAGGGAACGTCTTTGAATACTGTGTTAGTTGCCCACTAATACCTATATTAAAGAATACATAAAATAGCATGTCATGGGACCTTTAAGGATTGTGAGTGAAAAGGTCCCAACAACACATTGGGTCACAGAAACCAAGAAAGGATTTACCAAACTAACTAGACATCCATCCCAACTCACATATTGTGAGCCTCATATTATAATTGCCTTATCGTGATATCTAACCTAACTCTACTCTCCTAAAGCCGCTGATTCACTGTGCCTCTGATTAAGCCAATCAGAGTGCTTTTTACATTCCATAATCACTTCCGTGTCAATCATCTAATTTACTTAGTTATTTTTGACGTTAAATACAAGATGAACCTTAAAATATGACTTGGGCCATTATGCTATGAAGCTAACAATATGTTAATGTGACCTGATGTAAACTGTCTCAAGGTATACCCTCAGAGCCGAGTCTCTGCAGAACACATAGTGCTGGGAGTCAACAGCCCTGCATCATGAACGGACTGGAATTCAAATTATTTGGGACCGGCTGCCTTAACGCCATGTTCAGCGTGTGATTGAGCACTGAGCGTTCACTATTCAGAATCAACAGAGCATGAGAAAACCCTAACCTGCAAAAAAAGTGAAATCAGGTGGGACTGAGAAAAGGCTGCTATGACAGATTGTGCATGATCATCTGGATTCCAGGAACCTACTTTCTGGAACTAGGCCGAGGTGGGCTGTGGAGGTGCAGCACTCAGACCGGCGTTATGGCAACCATGTCCGTCAGCTCAATCTGGTCCTCACTGGTAATGAGAGAGATGGAGGGCTCACCGCACAAGTTCTTCACGTAGGTGTTTTTCGTTTGTGCATGCGTGCATCAGTGGGTGTTTTTGAGGTGAAGACAACAATTCACACACGGTGATATATTAAAGTACTTGTCAGATGTTGATTTGTTACTGCCAGTTTAACAAGGGTGAATTAAATGAGGATAGTGAGGGGATGCACTGTGTCATCGGTGGTGGAGGTACACAAATATTCTATTGGACTTTGAAAAGTCCAATAGACTACACTTTCATTTTATTAGACATTTGAAGGTCTTGAAAGAACTCGAAAAAATACCTTCCCAAACACCAGCACAGTGCGCATAATGAAGTCTTGCAATGTGCTTTGTAGTAGTTATGTTTAAAGAGTTTGGGATTCAGCAGTATATTGAAGGAAATCGGGGGTGGGTGAATACACACACACGGCTTCAATGCACAAGGAAATTACAGACTTCTTTTGGTTTCATTTTCACAAAGCAGTCCCACGTCTTCTTTGCTGTCAACACATATTGTTTCATTTTTTAATCTGGATATATTTAAGAGTCATAAGCCCACTTCCATCCACGGCGAATGCGTGCACTCAGTCTGCCTTTCGGACGCTGTAACGGGAGACTTCCTCTCAGAGGAATTCAAACGCAGCCAAACACACCCCTAACAACCTATCATCAGGCCGTAACACAAGCACAGAACGGATCAGATGACCATCTAACATGTACACACATACACACACACACACACACACACACACACACACACACACACACACACACACACACACACACACACACACACACACACACACACACACACACACACACACACACACACACACACACACGTGATGTTTGTACGTGTGTTAAGACACCATTAGCTGAAACCCTAGTGGAGTGTGCATGTGTGTGTGTGTGTGCGTGTGTTTGTGTGTGTGTGCGTGTGTGTGTGTGCGTGTGTTTGAGTCCATTTGTGGAACCCAGTGCTGCCTGCGACTCCGTGCTCTCTATGTAGGCGTGCAGCTTTATAAGTTCCAATATGATGTTGCTGTTGTTGCTGCATGGACACACTTTCGCCTCCCAGAGTATGCTAGTCTAAGGCCAATGCAATATCCATGGATATAACATGGCCCCAATAGCATGTATATAAATATATAGTGTGTATTTATATGTAAATATATAACGTGTATGTATATCTATGCATATATGCATGAGTTACTGGACGAACATGCGATGATGAACCTCTTCAAAGGAAAGCGCCTCATGACATGGTGGGATCAGTGGTCGAACTGATTCTCTCTAAAGAGCAAGCCCATTTCCTTGCTGTGATCATCTGCATTTGGCTGTTATGTACTAACGATATAGATGGCCGTTTCCTAACCTTTATTTTATTGCAAAAATATGTGTTCACTGCATTTCAGTGCAGTGTACACATATTCTGTACGTTAAGAACATATCCCTTTTTTTGAAATGGCTCAACTATTCCTGATACCAATTCACCCTCAACCCAACCCAGCCATGCCCATGCTCACACTAATCCACCATCGAGCCCCCATGCTAACAACCTCAACCCACAGTCCAGCCAACCACAGCCCCAAACTTCAGCGCTGCGCTTCAACGAACCCTTTGGGCTGCACTCCAAGTTCAAATATTTAACGGTGGGATTTGCTGATGCCGACCTCTGAAAGAACAACCAATAATATCCCTCGATGTTTTCGGTCGGTTTCCATGGTGAAATCTTGCGGAGGGATTAAAATGACTCATGAATGACTCCAGTGACCCAAAATGACCTTGGCTGACGATTCTCAAAAGACTTTTCTACCTCAAATGATGCAAGAGCTACACATACAATATGCTCAGACATAAACTGTGACTGTTGAAAGGAAAGCACACAACAAAGCTACAAACAGGCTAATAAGGTACTGTGCTACAGGCTATACATACACAGTGATGTCATGACACTCTTGTCTCTCCCATCTATCAGTAGGATTTAGATCCCCACAAAGCTCTGGCAAACACGTAATGCATAAAAGGGCTTTCATTCACTTGGCGCATTCGAAGGAAATTAGCACGTTTGAAGGAAATTAGCACGTTTGAAGGAAACTAGCAGGTTTGAACACAAAATAGTAGGTTTGAGTATAAACCAACACATTTGTGAACAAAATAGCAATTTTGACTACAATCTTGCCCATCTGAGTATGATCTATCATATTTGAGTTCAAATGAGCACGATTGGGTTTAAACTAGCAGGACTGAGTACAAACTTGCAAGTTTGAAACCTAACTAACCGATTTGAATTCAAACTAAGGTTTGAGGATTATAAAACCAGTTTGGGTACAAACTAACGGCCGAGTAACATGTGGTGGTGTTAAGTCATAGGTGTTGGGAGCTCAAGAAGAAAACACGAGAGAGGTTTGTATATTCCTGGGCCCCCATTACTATTTCAGGCCTTTGTGGCTTGGGGGGGGAGATGTGATTACACTGTTCAGCAATAAGAGAACAATCTGTAGTGGAAAGTACAAGGAGTAAGGTGAATAATGCATGAAGATTCACCGTTGAGAGGTTGAGTGACCGACTGCAACCACACACACCCACACACACACACACCCACACACACACACACACACACACACACACACACACACACACACACACACACACACACACACACACACACACACACACACACACACACACACACACACACACTCACACAAACACAGAGATAATGGTGTGCGACAGAGGAATATACGAGGAAAGAAAGAAAGGATAGTTGAGTAACTTCAAACATTGCACCCATTCCTCGCTCGTTTTGAGGCATCGAGTGTGGAATCCAATTGGGACAGGGGGGCCTTCTCCCCCAAAGACCCCCCCCCCCCCAAAGATACACAAACAAACACAAGCACAATTAGGAAATACAATGTTTCAGAAAATTTGAACTTCCTTACAAACTCTCTTGAGGTATCACAAATGAATACTGGCTTCTACCAATAGGATGATAAACGAAAAAAAAACATAGGTAAGTGGGGCCTGGGAAAATAAGTGATTTTACTGTCGTCTTACAAAAGAATGCGGGAATAACTAAGACCAACCAGAGAGGCGTGTGAATGCGGAACAATGTTGTTGCAGTGTGTATTCTTTTGTCAGCTCTCCTCCGCACCTTAATGAAGGGACCTTCAGCCTTTATCTGAGGGGCCGAGTGACAAGAGACAGATGGAGAACGACGAAGGAAAGAATGAAGTGAATAAAGAAGTGGGGGGAGCATTGGGATAACTAAATATATCTCAAGATATGACTCCTCTTCCTCTCCAATCAGCGGCACTATATGTGTTGTTGTTCCATGAGGTCAAACGTCACCAATCTACTTTGCAAGTCTGCACCATCAATTTCCGTCGTCCCTTATTATCCTCCCCATCGCTTCTTTTTTTATCTCCTGCCCTTCCTCCACCCTCCACTACCTTTTCATTCACGTATCCCCCCTGGTCTCCCTCCCCACTCCCTCCTGCCCAGGTGATGTAAGGTATAGCGACGGTTTTGGAAACCTGGGGGAGAGGCACGGCTATTTTAGTACCGAGGGATGAAAACATCGTCTCCCCAGCATGGAAATCACAATCCACACACCCACACAAACACATCCTCACACCCACACACCCACACACACACACACACAGCCGCACAACCAAACACGAGGCCCCCCCCCCGCCACAACACACACGGACCGACTCACACACTCGGGGTGTCGGAATTTTGTCTATTTTTATACACTTGCAGTCTAGAGGAAGATAACAAGGCAGGAGGCAATTCTCGCCAGGTAGACATGTCCTGCACCCAACCCCAACTCACACACATGCACACGCACACACACACACACACACACACACACACACACACACACACACACACACACACACACACACACGTGTATCCATACAGAGACATGCACACACACCTGAGGACACAGGTGGCTCTGTGACGAGCAGGCAGGGTCCTGTCAAGCTGTGCCCCCAGTGGGGGCGGGGGGTCCATGGCACCCAGCGACTGCTTGTTACCTGGCTCCCCTGTGTGTGCGGTTTCCGCTCCCCTGATTGGACAGTGTATGCTTTGCTTTAGAAACGCCTCTGAGTCGACAGGGTGAATAGGCTGTCCGCGTGAGCGAATGGTGACACACACGTGTCTGTGTTCCCGTGTGTGTGGGGGGCATTGTGGCTATAGAAAGTGTGCCGATCTATACATTGATTGGTTATTGTGTCGTTAACGCCGATGATTGAATTTTAACTCAGAGAAAAGCCCAGAACTGCTTAGGATTGACCTTGGTGCAGACACACTAGTGTCACCATGGATACGATATAAAGGTTGAGAGAAGACGTTGAAGGAGGGCCTCACTCCTGCCACTCAATGCCGCAGTAAACAGCATCGTGGTGGTAAGGAAGGGTCCAAAAGACAAATGCTGTTCAGATACTTTGTCATCAGGGCTAGATCATCGACATTTAAAAGAAGGGCAGCCGGATAAGGTGAATGGTAAATAACGCAGTTGAGCACTTACGTGAACAGACAAAACAACATTAATGCTGCACATAAAAAGATTTTACTCATAATTTGATTATGTAACAAAAAGTAGGGCACTCATGTCTCCATTTCTACGCAGACTTTCTGCATGGACTTTTTTCTGCATACACCTGTTATACTTCATGTATCATTTTTTTCAATAAATAGTACTAGGTACTTTTATTTTTTATTTAATTTAGATTTATTCAAATAAACCCCCCAAAACTGGCCTCAGCCCTAAATCAATCTAGCAACAAGTGATCACGTGATTTAGACTCCTCAGAAATGATAGATAAATACATCAGGCGGCAAGTGATCATGATCCCCTTTTAATATTCATGCATTCATAACTCTGCTTCGACGCTGCAGTCTGCTGACTCATCGCCGGCCAGCGGCATCAGCACTGCATGTTTTAACTGCTCCAAAAGGTTTTCCATCTGTTGAGCTCCCACTCAACGGATCGTTGTGTTACCGGCCATGGGTCCGAGGGAGACCCAAATTATCTTCTTCACCTCATCATCTGTCGCTACACCTTCAAGGGCAGCTAGCATGAGGTCTTTCGCTGTTTCACAATATGTGAGTCTTTTTATTAGTCCTCTGGAACCCATGCTGATGGAGTCTATCGTACTCCACTCTCGTCCCAAACAGGACAGGGCCGTTACAGCGACCGTCTGTTGGTCATTCACAGAGAGGCTCTGTGCATTGTTCATCTGAACCTATCGGATAGGATCCATTGTAGTTAGTTTGAGTGATGCAGTGCCTTCTCAGATAGTCTTATTTTGTTCCTTGGGTAGCCTCATTGGAGATAACACACATTGGCTTTGGCCCCAATGTACTAAAGAGACGTCTCAATGTCCGCTCTTGGTCGATTCTCCTTGTCTACCTTTGGCCTCGTCAATGTGGACACCGAGATTATAGCTCTCTAAACGTCGGCCGTCTGCGACAGATGTTTTGAGCTTAGAGGCAGTGTGCGGGGTCATGGGCAGGTTGGAGGAGTTTGAACTAGCACTCATTCCCCGCAGAATCAATTATAGGGGAAAATGTTTCGGATAGTTTATTTTCGAATAAATTATTTGCGGGCTGGAATTAAAATTATCCGCTGGTCGGGCTTCCGATTGAAGAGACCTGGTCTAGAATCAGTACCATTTATAGATGTTAGTTTTATCATGCTTAGATAAAGGCCTCATCCTTGTCATTAACTTGTGTGCTCTCGGCATAGGCTGATTCCAGGCCATGTAGGAACGATGTGATCCTCGTTGTCTGCCACACAGCTGACGGTTCAGAACTTGGGTACAAAGGCAAATTAGGCCCAATACCCACGGGCACAATCATCATTTGTTTTTTGGGGAGATATTGCATCACATTCTCATGTGTGTGAGTCACCCTGCTGTCATTTCCCACCCTCCACACGAGATCTCTGCTGGTAGCAGTCCACTGGGGCACATACAGGGCCAAACAGGCACCAGGGGCTGTACGTGTCAGTGTGTATTTGTGTGCGTGTGTCTGTGCATGCACATGAACAGGTCTCCCGGACAGCAGCACTGCAGAACACAGAGGCCTCGAGGGGACTGGAGGGACAGTACCATTAAGAGAATCTCACCTTCAGGCCATGCAACTAAGCTACTGACATTACTTCAGACTGGTGGCTGAAGAAATCAGTGTCAAGCTATTATACCCACTAGGTAGGTAGGTGTCAGGGTAGGTACAGAGAGGTCACTGGTTGAGTAGTGTGGAGGGCCTGGATCACCCAGATCCCCCACAAGGGGTGAAGGAGAAAATCAGCCCCATTCCTCTAAGGCCCTCTCCTGGAGTGGTGATCCACAATCACTATTATCCAGGGCAGCTGCTCGCTGATTGGCAAGGAGGAACACCTGCCGGTGGTAAAGCAACGAGCCGTGCTGCCAGCTACAGAAGCTGGCAGTCTCTTCCAAGGCGACAGAGGACTGTGGCATCCCTGTTAAGCTAACCCTGTCTAGCATTGTCACTCTAAAGTGTACCCAAGTTTTATCAAACTACCACAGTAGGTATAGATATGTGAGCAAACCATCTAAGCGGGGAAGTAGCTGATCAGTGAATAGGTTGATCAGTTAATGGGTTGGCGGGTCCATTAGGTGTTAAAGTGAGTTCATAGGCAGGTGTCTGTATGTATAGGTAGGTAGAAAGGGTTGGCATGTGGGATGGATCAGTAGCCTTGAATAGACGTTTGTCTAGCAAGTGAAATAAATCCCCTTTTCAATAGCCATTGTTATCCCATTTCAACTGATTTGTGTCAAAAGTCAATTTCATGATCCGTATGGGTTGGTGTCTCTGCTGAACCCCTAGATAATTTGTAAACAAACTATGTCCAGGATGAAATGATTCATGAGCATCGCACTCCAAATAACCGCAAACATCCATCATGCGTTGTGTTGTTGCCTGTTTCTTGAGGCCGGACATTTCAACAGTGGTATTTAGTTGAATTATCTGCAAATGTGTGATATTAATATTGGCTTATTTTGAGACATTTTAAGTTATCTAATGATCTGTTTGGCTATGTACATCATTGTGTGGTTTTGTAATTTGTGTTTTGTCATTTATGTGACTTACTGCTGCAACACTAACATTTCACTTTAAGGATAAACAAAGAACTATCTAATGAGCATGTTTTAATTTGTTGGATAAATGCAGAAGGATCCGGATGGCTGTTGCAAACCATGGCTGCTCTTATTTATTCTCCAGAACTGTTTCCGCCACAACACACAGTTCATAACGGTAGCAACCTGCAATTTTAGGTGGATTTCATTCAGCGAGCATGGGCAGAAACGTCCTTGATATAAAATGTACGGGTGCGCCGCCGAATCATTGGAAGTTTTGTTTACTTTCCAAATAGGCTTGTTTACATTTCAAAATAAGAATCGATCCGTTATGCATATGCATGACTTTCTCCTTGAGCTGCCTCGACCGAGCCACGCGTAGAATTTATTAAGTCGTCCATCTGCACATCATTTCTCGGTATGGAATTGCTCAAGTTTCTCCGATGTTAAATTCCGAGAGAAGTATGTTTCTACTTAGCAACGCTGCCCAGATCGACCTCTGAATACGGACTAATGGAAGCTCCATGGCCGTGTTGGGAGTGAAGGAGATGCTGTGGCTTACAAATCTGATAAACAACGTTTCCCATTAGTGTCCTTGTTTCTGAATAGTTAAGTCACCGTCACCTTGCAAACGTATGCAAACGTACTTGTAAACACACTTGATGACCCCCTCACCTGTTCCCCGCTCCCGCCCCACCCTGGGCTGTTTTTAATTATGGGGTAAGAACGAGAGATAAAGAGTGAGGTTGGGGAAGGGTGAAAAGGAAGGGTGAATAAACTGTAATTTGACTGTTGATTACAAAGCTAACAACCAACTGGAAGTTAACTTATGTTGGCATGTGCAACCCTTTCCAAATGTGGTTGACTGCTTAGCATTCTGAACGCATACGATTGATGTGACTAATATGTCAGGAAGACGGATCCTTTGCATTCTTAACAATACTTTTTGTGCCAAATGTATCATCAAAGTCAGTAACTAGATGAGTAACAATAAAAGTATGAAAAAAATATATCCTGTGTAAAGTAAAGTAAAATCATATTTCTACTGCAGTAGAAAGGCAGAGTGAAAGCATCCCGGGCAAGTGCAAAGGAGGCACTAAAGGTGGGATGTGTGGAGGTGTACGGTGTCAGACTTCCAAAGTTCAGGAGTCTTGTGGTTTTGGGTGAAAGCTGTCCCTGAACCCGGTGGTCCGGGTGTGGGTGCTCCGTTACGGTCAGACTGAGGGAACAGTTTGTGGGTAGGGTGACTGCGGTCCAGTGACTGTGTTCCAGCCGCATCGATACCGGAGTCCATGCCGAACCTCCTCAAGCTTGCGGAAGAAGAGCCGTTGTCTTGCTGCCTGGACAATGATGCCAGTGTGATGGGACTGGGCAGGTCATCACTGATTGAAATGGGACTGAGCAGGCAGCCCTGGGGTACTCCAATGCCGAGTGTCAGTGGGAAGGAGAGGGGTGTGCCAATCCACACAGCCTGCGGTCGGGAAGGCCAAGATCCAGCTAGACAGGGTGTGTTGACTCCAAGGTAAATTAGATAAAATGTACGATTAAATAAGGATGAATTTATTCAGAATTATACTTTTGACTTGTTAAAAACCATCCAAAACCCTCAGTGTATTCTCAATAATAAAATTGTTTAAAAAAGTATACCGCTCAATTGGGCATACTGGCAGTTTTCCAGTAAGCCTTGGGAACTTAAAAAAATATATATTTCAATTAGCAGTGGGATTACTGAGAGTGCTGCATGTCGATCAGGAAATATTATGAATAGGAGAGCAGGACCATTCAACGGCAGTATGGCACTAGCCCCCACACAAACAAACCTCCCCTGAGACCACACACACACATACACACACATTTAACTCCCCGTCAAACGACCCCCTTCTAAAGGCACTTCTACAATATGTTCCTTTGTTCATTCACAATCTTCTCTCACCCTCTGCCACCCCTCTCGTTCGTCCTCCCTCTCTCCCTCCTCCCTCCCTGCGTCCCATTCTTCCAAGGTGTTTCCAGGTCCTGGATGTCATCTTTTTGTAATTTGTTCCCATTAGTGTCAGAATCAGGGAAAACTCTGTTTTCTTCTGAGGGTTACATAGCTGATGGGTGGCAAGACGGGTCGGGCCCGAGGAGACTATAAATAAACCATGTGGCATCTTGTACAAATGTCAATAATGGAAGAGGTGTGTGTGTGTGTGTGTGTGTGTGTGTGTGTGTGTGTGTGTGTGTGTGTGTGTGTGTGTGTGTGTGTGTGTGTGTGTGTGTGTGTGTCTGTGTGTATCCCATGTACTATGCATACGTGTGCATTTTTACACAATGCTAATCTTGTCATTGGACGTCCATTGCAACACATTGTTAGTGTGTGTTCTACTTTGTTGAATTCGACACAACTGGCCTCAATCTGTCTGTGTGCTGCCTGCCTGCATGCCTGTCTCCATGCTGGTAGTTTATTGTAGGTGTCTGTGAAACTAATGCAAAGACAAATAGTAGCCTACAAACACTCACCCCAAGTCTTAAAAGGGACACATTGTGGGTTTATATCTGTACTGAGAGCCGGTTTCAGATGATCTATCTGCTTTGAAAAATGCAAAGCCTTTATTCTAGGATTTCCTTCATTTTCTTAGGAAGTTACAAATGTGTTTAATAAATAAAGATGATCTCATGCAGATTATAATTGGTATATTTGTAGAGGCAGCAAGAATGTTCACTTTTTGTAATAGGCCATTCAGCAAACTGTTGCCTGCATCCTATGTAATTTGAATCAGAATATATCGTCTTTGATGTAGCAATACATTGATCGTACAACTCTTAGTGTCCATTCTTCGGCTTAATACTACACAATAAAAACACTTAAATAATAGATATCATCATGTGATCGAGATTCACTCCAAGCAGAATTGCTTTGCCTTCTCTGTTCTAGCCCCTCTGAAACCCTACTTTCATATTAATGTTTATAAAGCATACCAGTGGTTCCCAACCTTTGACTTTAGATTCAACACTAATCTAATCGAAGGACCTTGCGTGGACCCCCTCATATGCAGACAGTGTCATCATAGATACATAAACAGGCATTGGCTGATCAAAGAGGGCCAGTGCCCCCATTATACACAATTCTTACTGTAAGAAAACTGGGCCAGTCGGCAACATGTAAATGAATAAGTCAGCAATGCTGCTAAGTGTGTTTACCGCAAACAGAAATCTACTCAAAACACCAATGGAAAAACATTACAATGGAAGAAAAATTATGTAACACTATTTATCATGCATTATTTTTTTTAAATCAATGCATATTGTTAGATTCTAAATGGGTCCACTTCAAGAAGACATCCCACACACCTTCGCATTACCCCCACGTGCCACCAGGGGAATGCGTGCCACAGGGGGGAAAAACACTGTCAGACCCAATGGCCCTTAACTAACAGTTGGCATGTAAACAAAGTTCATCCAGACCCAGAAACTACCAGGCTGCATATCGAGCTGAAATGACTTGATAAAAACATGTCTGCAAAAACAAACCCAAAAGGAGATCCAGAACAAACTTCCTGGACGGCTGAAACGCTGACTGGTGCCATGTCTAAAAATACCCCCGGTAGCAACATATGTCTGGCTTTGCTGTGTCAAAGCTCCCTGCTAGCATGAATAAATTCCTCCTGCCCCCCCCCCCCCCATGAGGCCTGCTTTAAAGGGTTAGCGGATAGAATCTGCTTCATGCCTTTACTTCACGTCTGAACCCCCCAAGGAGCAGATAGGTAGAAAGGGCAGTGGGAGAAGCCGGTGGGGGGTGGGGGGGGGGGGGGGGGGGGGGGGGGGGAGAAGAAGAAAAAAGTATAAAAATAAAAATAACAACAACCTTATGCTGAAGAAAATCCCTTTTGAAGAAAATTGGGTATGATTTCATCCACGTGCACACACACACGCGCGCACACACACACACACACACACACACACACACACACACACACACACACACACACACACACACACACACACACACACACACACACACACACACACACACACACACACACACACTGTGCCTTGTCTCCATGACTAATTGAAGGCTCTGCAGCCTTAGAGCTTTTAGCAAACTCATAAAAGTGTTGATATATTTTATTAACTGTTTCTCGGTAAGCACCTCTTAACTAAAATGTGCTTTATAAATACGAATATTTTTTCCTTTTAGTATAATTAATATTTTGTTCGGTCTAACCGTGATGCTTATTAATGCAACACATCACTTTCACAAACTTACCTAACCTATGTATTGACTGATACATTCAAAAACAGCCTTTTCCCAGATTTATTTTTAAAGACGGCGTTGCGATAAATTCCAAAGAATCTGCTGTCCTGAAAGTGGAAAGACTCCCGCAGGCTGCGGCTTATCCCCAGCGAGGAGTTCACCCCAGAATACGTTAACCTGCAGTCGCTACTACACCACGCCTCCTCCGACTCTCTGGCCACCTGAAGCCCAGTCACTCACCTTGTCATCCCCAATTATCTGTGCATGTGTCCTCGTGCGTGAACATCTGTGTGCCAATGCGTGGCTTTGCGCGCGCGTGTGTGTGTGTGTGTGTGTGTGTGTGTGTGTGTGTGTGTGTGTGTGTGTGTGTGTGTGTGTGTGTGTGTGTGTGTGTGTGTGTGTGTGTGGTGTGTGTGTGTGTGTGTGTGTGTGTGTGTGTTGCGGTTGTGCCGCAGGAATCGCCCAAACAACAGGATGAGTCAGGCGATGCAGTCACACGAGCACATGCACCAGCGCCGAACCCGCGGGACATAACGCCTGTAGTGCAGGCTGGGCAGACACAGCCATTCATCATCCACCCACACTTCCTGTGCAGCAGCGCGCTCCCCTTCGTCATCTTCCGCTCCGCATAAGGAGGACGAGAGGAAGTCACGCACTGATGTCGGCGATCTGACGCCAGTCAACAGAATCATCCGTGGTGGCGTTGAGGCAAACCAGTGATCTCCTTCTCTTCTCTTCATCAAGGCAGAGGTTTACAACGAGGTCATGTGTTTTTCAGATGGGAGGAACTCAGGTCCAGGCCAGAGTTGGATGGTGGACTCACATTAAGGAAGGGAAGGGAACGGATTAGGTGCACAAAAGAATGATGTGTGAACGCATTGCTCTGAGAATCGATGTGTTCTTCTGAAGGGCGGGGGGGGGGGGGGGGGGGGGGGGGGGGGGTGTACTCAAAACGATTGAAAGCCATATCTGTTCCGGTGCTTAACAGCTGTTTTTAACCTTTGCCATGGTGAGTAGTGCTTGCTCTTTGATGGAAAGTACTTGCAAGTCACAAACATCCATAATCACCTC
This sequence comes from Gadus macrocephalus, assembly GCF_031168955.1. NCBI lineage: Eukaryota > Metazoa > Chordata > Actinopteri > Gadiformes > Gadidae > Gadus > Gadus macrocephalus. The sequence goes on along the minus strand of NC_082391.1, from coordinate 3,810,881 downwards.
TCTCTTTAATTGAACCATTAGCCTTTGAACAAAATGAATAGCCGTAAACCAAATTGCGAGAAAAATGTTCAAATGGGACGTGAGTGGTCATAATGGTGTTATTGATTTATAACTCATTCTGCAATCAAATGAGTATGTGTGCATACATACAACAGAGGTATCAGTTGGTGATAAAAATGAAAACTGAATCAAAGAACAAATTTTCAAAAACGACTTATTGTTTCGCTGATGTAATTCGCAGCTTTTGATGTGCGCAAGTGATTCACTTTGGATATGTTCAGGCCTTTTTACCACAATGCTCAGTTCAAAGGATTACCTGCACTGTGTGTCCTGAATGTTCTCAGGTTCAACACCGAGTGGCAGACGCACACTTTACACTACGATTGAAGAACTCGGAACAGTGCCGTGCTCCTGTTTGACAGCTATGTCTGCGATGGTGGACCAGTCAAGGGTTTGGTTGCTGGTTGTCTGAGCCTTCCATTATTGTTTAAATGAGCGTACAAATATTGAAGCCGACTGGAAACGGCCTGCCTCTGGCATTGATGGCCTACTGAAGGATGGGGGGGGGGGGGGGGGGTTGGGTTGGGCATGCATCAAGGCAGCTTGAAGTTGTTTTAAAGTCTGCACCACCAAAATGATGCTTATGGAAACAAACATTGTTTTTATTATTTTCTAACTGTTAGCAGGTGATTGCGTTGACACTAGATAGGAACATTTTGACAGGAGGTATTGGAGGTAAACACGTTGTCTAGGATTTGATATCTTAAGCACACTCTGTTCATTTATTGTCTTAAAGTGCTGTAGGTACGTTTTATAAGCTGTTATTTGATTGTAATTTGTTAAAAAAAAGGCAATAGCCATCACTCAGCTATTTGTAAGTCTGCCACTACCGCTCGTTCTCTCTCCTACAACCCTTGAATCCTGCCTACAGCAGCTTTAATGGCAACCTCTATCCTATGCTATTTTTTAAGTGTTATTTTTGTGTTCATTTTGTGCGTGCAGGGTTCTGACCTAACGGCAGTGAGCGTGTTTTCAGCCAGAGCAGCACTGAGACACACTGCATTCGAGAGACAGAAGTTAATTAGACTCTTTACGATAGCAAAGATAACAACATAGTCATGAGTCACGCTTTCTTTGGTGAAGACTTGAATCTTGGTTTCTTTCAGGCTAACTTGTGTGTCCTCCGCTATTAGACCAGTTTTACAGCGCGAAGAGTTACACTACACTCGAGGATAGTTATTTTACAACTTCCAATAAGCCCGTGATATTAAGTTAGGTATTTATATAGGCATTTAATATCTATATATTTTTTCTTGCACTAGATTAATTTTATTCATAATTATGGGTAATTATACAAATGTTTTAAATATTGTATCATTCTTTATTCAGAATGGTGAACAATGTATCACCCAAAACAAATGGCACCAATGCAGTTAACAGGATAGACAGAAGAAGCCTCTACTAAGGACTTCACACAAGCCCTTAACTGTGACCTTTTCCAAGTCTGCTTAAAAAAAGAGGACTGGTGGCTTTTGTTGGTCTCAATCATTTTCATCCACAGCCAGGAGTCTGGAGGAGAGGGGAAGCTATGGTAAACATTATAGTTTGATCACCGGCATTTTTCAAGAAGGACAGCTACAGAGATTACTACCAGAGGATAGCCGGATGCAGTTTGACACAAGAGAGTATAAAGGCTGATGAACTTTTGCAAACTGCAGAGAATCTTTAGCTTGATGCCTACATTGTCTTCAACAGCCCTATACATTTTTTTTTAAAAGCATCTACTTATCCGGCTCTCTCATCGGCCAGCTTTTGTGTGCCTCGGTTATGTAAACTGCAATGATGGGTATTTCTTGCAGTTGCAGTCATGCAGAACTGGAGAGCGTGCACTTTTCTAACCAGTGGTCACTCAAAGTGATTTACAATATCGCCAAACATTCACCCGTTCATGCACACATTCACACATTGACAGCAGTGTCAACCATGCAAGGCGACAGCCAGCTAGTTGGAATCAGTTTAGGGTTAGGTTTCTTGCTCAGGGACACCTCAACACTGGGCTAGGAGGAGCCTTCTGGTTACCAGCCAACCTGCTCCACCTCCTGAGCCAAAAGATCTGGAAGGAATCTTTTTGTAACGCAGATTTCTATTCACAGGCTGTCAGGGAAATAAATGTTAATCAAACATATTATCCAATTAAGGAATACAATATGAACGAAATGGCTAATTCTAGATCAGATTATTGCAGGTGCTATGAGAGCTGCAGCGTGTCTGTGCATGTGTGCGACGACGGCTTTGTGGCTTAGCTTGTGCCTCGTTAGTGTGGCCCGGGCACCACTGTCAGCGCACAACGTGTTGTGTGTCTTCTAAAGTACCGTATCATATTTGATTCTCCCTTTGACAGGGGGCGATTAGATATTCCTGCACCCCTTTTGTTGTCAGCGTCACACACAGGCTGTGCTCATTCCTACCTCTAAGGATGGTGGGAAAATAAAAGGTCCGTAAACACTCCCTCTTCTTATCTTGCCTGCCCCCCCCCCCCACCCCCCCTGATCTTTTCATCTTCGGCTACGGAGCGAGTGCCTCGCGGACCCGCGACTCTCGCGGCCCGAAGACATCTCTCAGAACAAAGTGAGAAAGCAAATGGGAACAAAAAGACTGCAATGTTTGGGCTTCGTATGTCGCCGTGTGTGAGTTTGTGTGTGTGTGTGTGTGTGTGTGTGTGTGTGTGTCTGTTTCTGTGTGTGTGTGAGTCTGTGTGTGTGTGTGTGTGTGTGTGTGTGTGTCTGTTTTTGTGTGTGTTTGTGTGTGTGTGTGTGTGTGTGTGTGTGTGTGTCTGTTTGTGTGTGTGTGTGTGTGCACGTGTGTGTGTGTGTGTGTGTGCACGTGTGTGTGTGTGTGTGTGTGTGTGTGTGTGTGTGTGTGTGTGTGTGTGTGTGTGTGTGTGTGTGTGTGTGCGTATCCCCTCGGGCCCACTAGCATGCTGGTTTGAGTCCCTGTCTGTGCCGTTGGTCCCCTGCTTGTAAATGGTCCAGGCTATCACACGGTGGTCTGCATCGCTGCGAGCGAGCGAGCCCGTGGCGGTGTTTACGCTTCATTTGCCGTCGTGTCGCTGTTCAGACTCTAGCTATTTTAACAAGCGCAGCACAACGGAGGGAACAGAGAGGAGATGTCCCGCCGATGCCAGACGATACAAACATCTGTGTAATCCGAGATACGTTGGCGAGAAACTCTGTTGAACCTGCCACATATCAGCAGGTTCATTGTACATTCTTTCTTGACCACGCTGTGTGTGGTCACGTCGTTTTACCTTGACTAGTGAGCCAACTGGTATGACTTGAGGCTAGACTAGGTGTGCAAGATTTAGCACGTGATCCTCAGATAGGTTAATAGTATAACTGGAAGGCTACTATTTCTATTTATTTATTCCATTCCTTTTTTTTTTTTATATTTATTTCTGAGTATAACAGTGAAACCTATTTGACATTTTTCATAATCATGCCCCACTACTGGGGATGTTAGAGTGTCAAAGCCCTTCAACGTTTGGGAACCATGCTTCATTTTAACTTCAAAACCTTCGACCTCGACGTGTTCATTGTCTAACATGATGTCCTCTGTCAACTGCCAGAAAACGTCCCATCCGTCTATAATCCGTCCCTCACTCTCTGCGGTTGAGATAAAGGGGCTGTCAGGCCCGTGTGGCGGAGCTATGGTACTGCAGTGTGTGCGCGTGTGATTGACAGGAAAGAAACATTCCCCAAATCCATCAGGGGAGAGGTGCTCTGATTTGTCGGGCGCAGTCAACCACGACGGATATTCTCACCGAGCATTTCACTCACTAACAGGCGATGAATTGCCTTGGCATTTCAAACAAATCACTCTCAAATTATTGCAAATTACAGCTCCTAAATTGTACCTACCGCACCTTTAAACTTTGCTACGTGTAGGAACGCAGATAAACAGCAGAACAAACTCTTTTCACGAGCAGAGTGCCTTTATCCTTTCATTTCTGCTGCCTTATGAAACAGATGAATAATACAGGACTCCTATAGAGAACTGTAAGAGTCAACTGTTTGATGAGGGCTCCTTGTACTGTGAATGAGGAGCAAACAACAGCCTGACATGCCGTCTATCTCTTAACAGGAGGTAAATAGAGAGGCCTGCTGTGCCCCCAGTAGCATGTTAATCATTCAACATAACAAAGAAATTAATCTGTTAGTAACGTCAAAACACCACATGGAAATCAATTCACATCTTGGGAACTCACATTGATGTGTTGATGTGCATTGAAGGGTTTAAGTTGACATTCAATTAGTCCGTCAGTTTGGGGTGAATGTGAAAATCCATTGCTCTCCGGGAAGGCTATACTTGAAACACTAATAAAGTACATTTCCATTACATTTCCCATGAGGGAATGTGCATCAATGGCTGCGTTCCATTTCCCTCTTTCCTGTTTCTTGATTAATCTACCCTTCAGGAACTGAGCAGAAGCAGTCAGTGGTCACGGAGGAGAGACTAAGACAGCTGAACTATTTTGATGTCCATAAAGGCAAGGTCTACTTGAGATGATCTGGCCCAATCATGATTCCTGATTCATGACCTGATTCATGGGTGCATATCTCATAACCTGGATACGTATCAAAGCCCTTGGTGTGTGGGCAACACTGACCGCTTCGATGGCTGCTTCTTTAGCTCAACAAAATGATTTCCACTGCCCCATTGTGCAGTGGAAATCATAGGAAGCAGCTGGAGATTTAGGAAGAAAGAGAGGGATAAAGGCCGGTTATGGGAACACAGCCTACACGTGTGCATTACAACTGTATAACATAATATAGCATAATATAATAATAACATAATATTACAGATGATCTGATGTACTCATTCTCCAAAACTCTGTCAGGCAAACAAATTGAGCAGAGATTTGAGGATCATATTAGCTGTGTTGCTGCATGCATGGGTCATTTGACACAATGGGACTTCAGTCGATCCTTCATTATCACCACACATCTTCAAGAAGAGAAAACAAAAGCCGAAAATGATTTGAAATCACTTAAAGAAACAAAGGAAAAAACATTAACCCCTGCCCCCCTGAAGTGGATTAGTTTAAGTAAATGTATTAACAACTAGGGTTGATTAAATCGTTTGTCTTTCTAATTCCTCCCTTCTCTCCCTTGTTTGTCTGTTCCCACCGGTCACCCTGTTGCCGTCAATTCAATTCTTTACTCTCTCTCTCTCTCTCTCTCTCTCTCTCTCTCTCTCTCTCTCTCTTTCTCTCTCTCTCTCTCTCTCTCTCTCTCTCTCTCTCTCTCTCTCTCTCTCTCTCTCTCTCTCTCTCTCTCTCACTCTCTCTCTCTCTCTCATCTTCTGCTCGGTTTCTCTCCGCTCTTTCTTTATCTCTCTCCCGTGCGCTTTTTGCCCCAGCGCCATTATGTTTAGATCTAACAGCAGGAGTCCCAGATCTTTCTTTGGCCCATTGATAGACTGATACGCCTATCAGCATGTCATTAGAGTGAGGAAGGGAGCAAGAGCGAGGGGGGGCGAGGAGGGGAGACAAAGCGAGGGAGAGGGAGAAGATGAAAGGGCAAGCCACAGGAAGGTGCGGAGGGAAATGCAGATGTAATCACGCAGGATAGAAAAAGGAAGAAGGCAGGGAGAGAAAAGAAAGGTTAAGAGCAATGGGCGAGAGAGACTGCGGGGAGGCAATGAAGATGGAGAGAGAGAGATGGGGAGAAATACAATTCAAAAGAGGAATGGATTGGGCAGAGCGGAGATGCAGGAGGGGGAGACAGGACGAGGTACCATCTTTATTAATGCACAAGACGAGACCCCTCGAGATGGATGGGGCTCTGCTGAGGATTATGGGTAGTCTGCGGGGGGGGCGGGGGGGGGGGGAGGGTGATGGGAGTAATTGTCATCTCTCTCTCTGGTGACAAACACTGCATTAGGTGAATAGCAGTGAGAGACACACGTACAGTCCTTTAGAGAGAGAGAGAGAGAGAGAGAGAGAGAGAGAGGGAGAGAGAGAGAGAGAGAGAGAGAGAGAGAGAGAGAGAGAGAGAGAGAGAGAGAAAGAGAGAGAGAGAGAGAGAGAGAGAGAGAAGAGAGAGAGAGAGAGAGAGAGAGAGAGAGAAAGAGAGAAAGAGAGAGAGAGAGAGAGAGAGAGAGAGAGAGAGAGTGAGTGAGAGATCTCAACAGTCAGAAGGTCAGCGAGGTGAAATGCTAGATAAGCAGACGGACACACAGGGGAGTTGAAAGGGGGGATTGTGAGTGGGTTAATAAGGGTCACAAACAGGCGAAGACAAGGAAAACGGCACCTTGGAACACGTGTACAGTAAATGTATGATGTGCCAGTACATTATGAAAAGTCATACCTTGAATGACTTTACATTCAGTCATGGGTGTTTCAAGATCTGCGTGTTTCATTTTTCTCGTTTAGAATCCCAGCAGAATCACCGGCATGCAAACAAATGTATTGCTAATGAAATGCATAAGAGCGTTGTATTTCAATTTAATGCCAGACATTTTAGACAAGACTGAAAGAAATGATTTCTTAAAGGTTGTCAAGGATGACTTGAGTGTCTGTCGATCATTGGAGTTCACATTTCTTCTCAGTTGCTTTCTCAAAACGACGCTTCAAGGGGACACCCAAAAAGGTTTAGCACCTGCATCAGTAGGTTAACACATCCTCTTTATCTGTGAGCACACATGACCTATGACAGCGTGGTTAGACGGGACAGTATATACCAATGCGATGCCGGGGCTGAACGTAACTGTTGAACCGGCAGAAATAGGAGATGAGTGGAGGAAAAGTGCCAGCGCAGCAGAAAGAGTGGAATACTGATGAGAGGAGGCCAAAGTGGTGTGGTGGAATAATGGGTGGTCTGATGGTGGTTTACTAACAGCAGATGGGGATAACAAAACAGTAATTAAACTATAAAGGCACAGCTGTAGGTGATTGGTTCTTGGCTATTGATGCAGACACATTCCCTCCTACCTCGCCCTTGATAGAAATTATTAATTTTATTAATTACATGAAATCCTTGTACGTTTCCCAAAATTAAAATTCACACAGGATGATACTCTATGCTGTAGAATTATGCCATTATTCATTATTTGTATTTTACATTTTTGTATGGATTTTTGCTAAAAAGACAAGCAAAAAAAAGAACTGATTCTCTTAAAGGTTGGGTATGGAATTCTCTTTTTTGGCCATTTTTGCAAAATTACTTGAAATCCTTAGTATAGTATAGTATAGTAACCCACTTACAGCCACTGAGTTAGAAGTACTGACATGAAAATTAAACAAGTCAATCATCTGTGGAACGGGCAGGGCTCGAAAAACTCCAGCCAATGATTTCCAGACCCACCGAGTGGCATTGGACAGTATAAAAACTAAAGTAAAATAGTACTAGTAAAAAACTCCCTGTGTGTGAACACGCCCTAAGTACGTCAAACAAACGGTCGTACTGCACTCCCCCTCCCCCTCCCCCGCTCCCCGCACGTGACCCCTTCGTGCACATACTCAAAGCTCATGAACCAGAGCAAGCTTCTGTTTGTTGTTATCTTGTGGTAGCTACTGCAGCTAGCTAACTAGCTAATGGCTCACTCTCGCGCATCTGTGTTCGCATCTACTTGGAATGGCTGGAGTCAGAGTCAGCGTTGAAGGAGAGGGGGTAGGACCATTTGAATTGAAAAATCTGCTGGCGTTTCGCAAATCCCATACCCAACCTTTAAGATTGCAAACATTTACGGGTACTCTTCCCATAATCATCTGTTTTCAGGCTACGGGTTGTCAGAACAATGCCCTCACAAAATGCATGTATTTTCCTGATTCCCCCTCATCATGTTTTATAGGGCGCATGTTGTGGTCTAAAAGCATTAGCATTGCAAACATTGAAACAAAGAACCAACCCTTTGCCCCTCTCCCCGAACACCATGATGCTCTCAAACCGACCAAGCAATTGTCGAACGTGAATTCAATATACAGTTTCAGCATGTTCATTGAATATGGGGAATGAATATGTGTAATATAACATAATTTTCGGAAGTTCATTTCAGCAGACAAACAAGTGACTGAGATAACGATTGTTCATGTTGTTTGTCTAAAGTTCCTCTTACGTCATGAGTTATGTTGTGAGTTGCTCTTCTCTGCAGCTCTGTTGTCTGCGGCTGGATCAAAATGGCGGGTAAATTGCAGGCACTCTGCCTTTGTTTTTCCAACTGCCACACTCTCCTGTCGTCATTATTGAAGAGCCTTGCCTTTCATGTCTCAGATGAAATTACAGCAATAGCATTCATCTGCTTGCACACACACACAAACGCACGCACACACGCAAACCAACACGCACCCACGCACGCACGCACGCACGCACGCACGCACGCACGCACGCACGCACGCACGCACGCACGCACGCACACAAAGACTGTCTCACCCTTATCGGCATGCACAAACATAACTAATGTACAAGCCTAAAATCTCCCTTCCCACACTCACACACGTGCAGAGGCAAACTTTCCTATTTGTTGGTGTTTGTGTATGCGTGTTGGCTCTGTATTCGTGTGATAAAGATATTGCTTATTACACTCTGAACCCATTGGCGCGGTGGTGGGGGGAGGGGAAAGGTTGAATTAGGGGTTTGATGAGATAGGTTGTGACATGCTAGCATTTAGCAGAGTATCGCTGCTCGCTGCGTTGGGCTGGCTCACCCTGCCAGGCTCCAGGAAAGGTCAATACTCACATGGAGCTTTAGGTTCATGCTCCTCTCTCTCTCGCTCTCTCTCTCTCTCTCTCTCTCTCTCTCTCTCTCTCTCTCTCTCTCTCTCTCTCTCTCTCTCTCTCTCTCTCTCTCTCACATCACTCACTCACTCATAAGGGTTCATGGGCTGTTTATGTTATCATGCACCATCTCCTCAATGCTGCAATCTGTTCAAAACAGACGCCGGTCTACACACACACACACACACACACACACACACACACACACACACACACACACACACACACACACACATTCAACGCACACACTCAATGCACAACTACATCTAAATCAACACACGCGCCTCTACATCCACACACGCACACACACAAACACACACTCCTCCACTCACACACACACAAACATATGCACACACACACACAAATCTTTGCATCCACACAAAATCACCTCTCCATCCTCAAACACACACCTCTACAGCCGAACACACACTTTTACATCGATAGATTGATACGCTCTCTCGCTCTCAATCCCTCACTCATAAGGGTTCATGTGCTGTCCAGTGTCCATTATATCATGCACCATCGCCTCAATACTGCAATCTGTTCAAAACAGATACATCTCTCCATCCACACACACACGCACGCACACACACACACACACACACACACACACACACACACACACACACACACACACACACACACACACACACACACACACACACACACACACACACACACACACACACACACACACTCGCGCACACACACACACACACACCTACTTCACACGTCAACACACACACCTCTACACCTACACTTTTGTTACTAGTAATGCGTTCCATTGTATCTTATTGCATTTTCTCTCTACTCAGTTTACATTCTTTTAAGCTCACTGTTTTAACCTCTTATATCTTATTTTTTTACCTCAGGCTTTATTCTACCTCACTGCACTCTGTTTAACTGATTTTTACATTGTTGCTTTAATCTTTTTTTCACAAAAGCCCTTCTAGGGATGGGTGTTACAAATTATAATCTGTTTGTCCATGTACACTGTATCTACCCCTCATCGAATAAACCATACATTAATTAATGCTCGTCAGACACACATCTCGACATCCACACACAAACACAAACACTTTCTCGTTCACAATCTCTCTTCTCCGTTCCTTTCTCTAAGGGGGGGGGGGGGGGGGGGGGGCTTGGGGTGTGGGTCGAGGGGTGGGGTGGGGTGGGTTTTCTGGGCTGATTGGTGATTGGACCAGAGTGCCACCTCTCTGAAACCTCATTAAGGCCCTGGCTAGCTCGTTAGCGTAGCTCGAAAGGTCACTGCTAATACACTGGGAGTGAGTCCACAGGATTTTTGGCTAAGGCCGCCACAAAGACGTCTTTTGTTCCAACGATGTCTAATGGCAAAATAAACCAACATAGGTCAGCCGTTTACAACAATGACTAAGCTGTAGTGGCCAGAGTATGACTTCATAACATATGGCCTTTAGGGCTTCCACCCAGTCTCCTCTAGAGACGCTAAATCACAGAGATTGGCCTCAAACATTTATCCCAAAATAAGGTAGAACTACATTATGATTCACTCAATTGTTGTTTTATGTTCCAGTATGAAAAGAGGAGAGGGAATGCATCAAGGCTGTGTTTCGGCACATGTTTGAAGCGGGAGAGTAGGGGTTGAGAGTAGCAAATGTGATCAAATGTACAATTTGAATGACCAATAGATTATGAGGCTCCTGTATTACATTCCTGTAGCTAAACAGTGGAAACCACAGACCAAATTTGTTTTGGCTTGCATGGCACTCGATGAAGACTTTGGAGGGACAATTAGAAGAACTCATGATATTTATAGTGAATAATGTTTGGGCTGGATTATTAGCATTATGATGATAAATCCACTTCATTTGTCAGCCCATGCTCCAGGTATTTCCATGCTGAGATCACTTGTTTGGTTTACACAACAAGGCAGTCATTTCAGGGTGATTTCCCTGAGTAGAGCCAGTGTCTTGTGCAGACCCTGATCAGAGTGCATACTGTATGGATAGAGATATTACCATGCACCTCTAAAGAGGCCATCAGTGCCATCGTGTACGGAAAGAAAATGTCAACGAGAAAATGTAAACGAGCTAAGATGACGAACAGATAAGGGTTTTGTTTTTGTTAGCCACTTGAAATACACCTGTGGTTAAGTCTACGTGTTAGAATACATAGAGCTGAGCCTGGTTCTTTACACAATGGGTGAATGTAGTAATAATTATAATTATAATCATCATGATAATTGTTATCATTAAGTCGTTATTGTATTCATAATCTACCAGAATCCAATACAGCACTCCACACCAGCCCCGAAACCCACCACCCTCCCCCCAGACGCAGCCTCACCTGGCCAGGGTAACACAGCAGGAGATGAGCTGAAGGACCCCTTGAGCCATAATGTAGCAGCAGGGACCCCCCCCGGACCCCGACCAGCCCAGACCCAAAGCCCAGAGAACCACCTGCGAACGCCCTCCAGGCCTCCATCCACCGGGAGCCGTTGGAAGGAATGCGGGTGAGGGTCCCAGCCACTGCCAAGCCCCCCCCCCCCCACAGAGCAACCCAGGGGGCCATCAATGAAGGAGGAGCGCTCCAGCTCCACATCCTCCATCCCACTTCAGAGAAAACCAGGCCTCCTGACTTTGCTCCATCATAGAGCATGAGGAAGAAGGGAAAGGAAAGGAAGTCGAGTCTCCTCTGGACGGAGTAAGGGTGGATTGCCACCATGATTTCTTTCTGTAGCTCATGGAGACGGGACACCACGCATCCCTGACCAGGAGCGGTCAGGGTGAGGCGTCTTGCTCAGGGACACCTCGACACTCGGCTAGGAGGAGCCGGGCATCGAACAAGCAACCATCCGGTTACCAGCCGACCCGCTCTACCTCCTGAACTACTGCCGCCCCAAAGCATGACGAACTGACATCGCTGAATGAAGTAAAACGTCAATTCATGCGTTTGATCAATGACGTTCTTGTGTGTAGTATAAAGGTTTATGTAATTCATTGCTCGCTGTAAGCCCTGTTGGAGGAGCAGAGCAGAAAGGGTCATTTAAATGAATTAGTTGCTATATTATAGATATATGAAATTAATTTACTTTTCCCAAAACTTAATTTTACACAGATTGATACTCGATGAGAATTATGCCATTGGTCATTTTATCTGGATTTGATTTATTTTGATTGAGCAAATTACCCAGACAAGACATTGGCCTGTAGAGATTTTTGTACGTATTTTTGTACTTAACACACTTTAGAGAGAATTGCCTCACACACAATCATCTGTTTCCCGGCTGCAGGTTGTCAGAACAATGCCACCACAAATGCATGATATTCCGCCTCCATGTATTTCAAGGAGCAGAGCAGGACCGCTCCGTCCCCGTTAAATGAAGGAGTTCAGGTTGTCGGCGTAGTATCGGAACGCAGCAGGACGCAGATTGCTCGCACCTACCAATTACGAGCGCCGGTGCCAGGAAGGGTAATGGAGATGCGCGGGACCATCTGTGCTGTAGTGTGCCGGTAGACAGGGGGCCGGACAGTACGGCACAGTGATGGGAAGCAGCTTCAGCGTGGGAGGGAGGGATGTATAGGAATCTGGCTCAAAGAAAAAGGACAACATGGTACACACACAAGGATCGTATTTCTGCGTGGTGTATGGAAATGTGGACGTAAACATTAATTTAACACAGCTTTAATAGCTTGATGAAGTCGATCAACGCATTAAAAAGGCAGTAAAAATTATGGCAGCCGGCATGCGGCACACATTATAGCGTACAGTGCTAGCCAGAGGGCTAGCAGCTGGCCCAGCGCCCGCAGTGGGGGACGGGACTGCGCTACGGTGGCAATTACTCAAAGGTAGCAGAATGTATGGGAGGCTAAAGGACGGAGTCCCCCCCCCCCCCCCCGCTCAAGGTCCAGTTACACAACGGCCGTCCAGCGTGGGCTGCCCTTTCCCTTTTAATGCGTAAACGGTGAAAGTGAACCTTGAACCGTGACCTGGCCTTTAATGAAGGCATTCATTACCCCCTGCGAGAGCCGTGTCTTCGGAAACACCTTGTAGTGTCCGGGGCTGTTCCTGTAATTCAGTTACATCCCTCCGTTCTAGTGAATGTGTGGGCTTAAGTGGAATAGTTGACGCTATACAGTCGTGCTATCGCCTTGAGCCAGGCCCTAAGGAAACCCCTCCATATATTTACATTTACATTCAGGGCATTTAGCAGACGCTTTTATCCTCAGCGACTTACAATGAATACATTCGTCAGAAGAAGGTGAAACAATATACCGCTTTTGGTAAAGTAAGGATGTTCATAGAACCACTTCCAAATGACTAACGCTAGGTTAACACATTCCTTGCATACAACAAAGATAGCTAGGATAAGATGCTACACAACTAAGTACTACAACTATGTACCACATACAATAACAACAAACAAAAAGTAGGCGGTTGGGAGAAGGTGGCTATGCAGAGCCTAGGTGAACTCTGAAGTCTTGGGTCCTTTGCGGAAGCTGGTGTATATAATGCATTATAGTGTACAGGTTGCAAAACTAGAACGCTGTTTTTCAAAGAGTTATGTTTTAGAGCAGCTCTGAATGCCGTCACTAAAAACAGTAGATCCTCAACGTTTTGTCGCATTTAAAGCTCACTCCGAGAGATCGCAAATCAACAGAGGACGATGTCTGCCGCCGCCCAGAGCCTCTTCCAGACGACGATTCATCACGCGGCCTCCCGGGGAATCGCGCCACGTTCCTGCCATTAGGCGCCGCTTTAATGTGGATATTCAGTTTTTTATTACTGTCATAATGGTCTTAATTCACTTCCTGCGCAGCACTGGCTGCCCTCCTGCGACGCTGACAGCGGGCCAACGGACTCCGAAGAAACACAGAAACAACACGGACAGAAGAAACCAAACAACAACAAGCCTGTTTTGAGTTCGGTGCTTCGAGGCACCGCTGGCTTGGCTCTACCATGCACCGTCACCTCTGGTCACCTCTGGTCACCTCTGGTCACCTCTGGTCACCTCTGGTCACGGTACACGGCGGAGCCCAGCTGACGGCCCTACCGGACACCTGGGGTCGGCATAGCTCTGGGGGGAGGGTAGGTCCACTTGTAACCAACAGGTTGCTAGTTCGATCCTCTGCTCCTCCCTGCTGAGTGTTGATGTGTCCCTGAGCAAGACACCTAACCCTAACTGCTCCTGACCAGTTGGCTGTCTCCTTACATGGTTGACTCTGCCATCGGTGTGTCAATGTGTGTATTAACCATTGTAAGTCGCTTTGGATAAAAGCTTCTGCTGCATGCCCTAATTTGACAGCGTCTCCAACACGTCGTTGCTGAGCGGTTGCCACGGATGCATTCATTCCACGGCCAGGCAAATTCATCTGGTGGAGGATGTAGATGGATTACAGACGGACGGACCAATACAGATGATACGATAAAAAGGGTTGACAGTGTGCTGATGGAATGACACACACAAACGCACGCACCCACACATACACCCCCACAAAAGCGAGCTGAAGTCCAGGTACTCCTGAGGCTTTGGAGGTGACAGTAGAGTCACGGAAATTGAAACGAGGTGGAACTCTATTGGGAATCGCACACTTTAGTGCGTCTCAAACACTCACACACACATTCACAGCTGTCAGAGGAACTGAATCGGTGTGTGCGCTGTGATGCTTTCAGCTTTGCTTTTTTTGCTTTTAGATCAGTCCTGGTTTTAATTGGACACTTGACACCCCGATGCAAGCTCTTTCAGGTAGAGCTGTGTTTGGATATCTTGTCTTCCATACAAGGGGCTCAGTTAGCCGTTAGGATTCAAACATTGTGCTCCTGCAGTGTAGCTCTGCCCTGTTTAGCCACCATTAGACTACCAGTGCATGGAGAGATGGGTGCATGCTTTTAGACATTCGGCCAGGAAGTATTCAGTGCAAAGTAAGTTTAGCGATGTAGACATACCGTTGCCAAATGCTGAAGGTATTTCTCAAAGCCTAAAGAGAATTGTTGAAATCACAGAAATGTGGAGTAGTGTGAGCAATAGTTCAAAGCAAGTAAAAAAGGGAAACAGAAAGTCTGTGAGTTTAAAAAGTAGCAGGGAAAGTGTCAAACAGTGAGCTAGTTGAGTTCAATCTCCACTCGCTGTCACTGTGTGAGGGCGGGTCGGAGGGCAGGTCTTGACAACTGGGCTGGACAACAGGGAAGAAGGAAATTGCTTCTGTCCAGTACCCGAACCCCCCGACTGAGGGAGCAGAAGCAGAATAAAGAGAGCAGGGGAAAAGGTGTTCGTCTGTGTAAGACAAGACAGAGGTGACGCAAACAAAAGCAAGGTGTCACCTCTTGCAATTATGTCATTGTATGTATCAGGAGTTCATCAATACTCATCACCGCATGAACCGATCTGATTTGGTTTAGAAGTGAAGAAAGCGAATAGCAGCAGTAAATGCCTCGATGTCAGACTAACTTCGTTCTACCTAGCTTCTGCATGTGGGCTTCATAAGAGGTATTCAACTTGTGCATCAAGAAGCACATGCAAAAAAACTAATACATTCACCTATACATACATCAAAGAATAGACAACACGGGATGTGTGTAAATGTTTTCAGAACCACGCCAAATGACGCGAAAGGGAGGTGATTATTTCTGCTCGGTGAACACGGAGGAGGATGTTCTCGTTTGCGTGACGCCTCTTTATTAGGAGTCGAGTGATGGAGACGGAGCTCAACAGCATCTCCACAGAGGAGGCTTTGAAGCCCTCGGCAACGAGATGCTCAGAACGAGCTCAAGGCAGAGTGGGGTAGGAGAACTCTTCCACTGCTCTCCTCCTCCTCTCTCCATCGTTCTGTCTTGAGTCTCTTTGTTATACCTCTGTAGGAGGAAGGGGGTTCTTCTCCATAGCTTCCCTGGCGTTATAATGGACTCCCTGCCATGCAGCTTGTTCCCAGTCGCCTCACAACCAATTATGAGGTGCGAGGGCGTGGCACTCCTCCCTCTGTCATTCAACGCTTTCCCTTCTCATATATTTCACGTACTCTATCACTGACACATGTCTCCCCGCTCTCTCTCACTCGTTCTCCCCTCTCACTCTCTCTCTCTTTCACCCTGCTCTCTCTCTCTCTCGCGCGCGCGTGCGCGCTTTCTCCCTTACTCTCTCTCTCTCTCCTTCTCCCTTGCTCTCTCTCTACTTCTACCCGCTCTCTCTCTCTCATTCTCCCCCGTCTCTCTCTTTCTCGCCGCTCTCTCTCTTTCTCGCCGCTCTCTCTCTTTCTCGCCGCTCTCTCTCTCTCTTTCACCCCGCTCTCTCTCACTCTCTTTCGCCCCACTCTCTCTCTCGTTCTCCCCTAATCTCTCTCGTTCTCCCCGGCTCTCTCTCTCTCTCCTTCTCCGCCACACTCTCTCCTTCTCCCCCACTCTCTTTCTTGTTCTCCCCCGCTCTCTCTCTCGTCGCCCCCCCCCCTTCCTTGGCGCTTACCTACTATAAATCCCCCTGGCCCCTTTATCTGTCTCCACTGTGGTGCAACCAGCGGTCCTCAACACACACACCCACACACACACACACACACACACACACACACACACACACAGACACACCTTTCCGCATCAGTAGAGAGGGACATGAATAATGGAGGAGAGCTGGGAGGGGGGGGGGGGGGGGGGGGGGGCTTTGCTACAAACAAACCAGAATAATGATGATTTATGATGATTTAATAAAAGAGTCTGAGTGCGTGTTTGTGCTCGTTGGATTGCATTTAATTGATTGTTTTGTGTGCGAGTTTTGTGTGCATGTGTTTGTGTGTCTGTCTGTGTGTGTTCATTTGTGCGGTCGCTTACATTTATGTAACCTGTATGCATTTGCTATCTTTCCTAATGGAGGTATGTTAGGTGGGATTCAATTTATAATTTCGTAAAAGTATTTCATTGTATTGACCACAAATCAAATGATGCCGCTTTGAATAAAGATATCTTTGTCATTTGTCTGACAAATTGTTCCAGCACAACCTCTGATATGTTTATGTATTTTAGAGTGGCTGTAAGGACCTATTCATGTATATGGGTGTGGTTTAGAGAGAGAGAGAGAGAGAGAGAGAGAAAGAGAAAGAAGTGTGTGGACATTTGTGTATACGTGGTGTGTGTATGGTGTGTAACTACATGCATGTGTGTCGGCATCATTGCATGTCCTTGCACATCTAGAACCAAGGGGATTAATGTTGTGGGTGTGTTTGTTTCGTGGTATTGCCCTGTATCCCATCCATCATAAAATCCCTGAAACAGGAAAGCAATGTAATGGAAACGTTTGTTTCTTTTCATGTGTGTGCGTGGTGTGTGTGCACGTGCATGCGTGCGGATGAGAAAGATAACAACAGAAGGAATATGGTCCTTGTTCCATTACTGCTCATCACTACCTTTATCAGCTTTTTATTGACCCTCTGGAACCGCTGATGTAGACCGTTAGGTTCGGTACACATGCGTGTTTGTGTGTGTGTGTGTGTGTGTGTGTGTGTGTGTGTGTGTGTGTGTGTGTGTGTGTGTGTGTGTGTGTGTGTGTGTGTATGTGTGTGTGTGTGTGTGTGTTTGACTGTGTGTCTGTGTGTCTGTGTGTCTGTGTGTGTGTGTTAAGGCACAACTTAGTGCTTATTCATAAACAGACAGTGTATATGTGTGTGTATGTGTGTTTGTTTGTTTGTTTCTGTATGTGTTTGTGCCTGTCTGGATGTGTTGATTGAGTGCTTATACACAAACAAACAGTGTGTGTTTGTGTGTGTGTTTCATTCTGTGTGTGTGTGCGTGTGTGTTTTTCTCTGTGTGTGTGTGTTTCTTTCTATGTGTGTGTGTGTGTGTGTGTGTGTGTGTGTGTGTGTGTGTGTTTCTTTCTATGTGTGTGTGTGTGTGTGTGTGTTTGTGTGTGTGTTTCATTCTGTGTGTGTGTGCGTGTGTGTTTTTCTGTGTGTGTGTGTGTGTGTGTGTGTGTGTGTTTCTTTCTATGTGTGTGTGTGTGTGTGTGTGTGTGTGTGTGTGTGTGTGTGTGTGTGTGTCTCTGTGAGTGTGTATACACAAAGGGACACTCCTCTGCCTTAATGACTACTGTGTGTAGTGGTGTCTGTGTGAGAAAGCCTGCAGGGCACCCAGTGTGTGTGTGGGAGGAAGGATGAATGGTTTTGCGCATGCATGCATGCTCTATCTGGGAGCGCAGCAGTCGCTTGAATCAATCTTTTTATTTTCCTATTTGTTTCTATTGGACATACCACAAAAACATTCAGAGGTGTTGATATGGACGGCATAAGACAGAGCATGAAGGCAAGATAGAGACATTGAAGAGTCATGCTAGATGATGGATACATGCTAACAGACGGATATACGTTGAATGGGTTCAGTTTCGGGCCAATTGATTCTGCAGATCTGCTGTCGCACTTTTGGCAAAATTGTCTGTCTTGCTCAAACAAAATGGCACGTGTGGAAAAGGGAAATCGAAGTGTGCAGTGAGTCATTTTGACAAATAATATTGGTAACGGATGTTTCAGTGACAACAGGCGGAACCGTGCCACCACCCCTCCCTGCAGTGTACACTTCTCAGGGCAAAAGAACAGAAGTACTGTCGTTTTTAAAGTTCACTTGCGTTGTGCTGCAGTCCGGTATGTGGCCGGAGGCTGGAGTGACCTTGCACGACAAAGATGTTGGTCCCCAATCTCTCTCTAGCCTCCAAAGTGTAAAAAGAAATGACCTCATTCTTACTCTTTAGTTTTTTTTTCTGCATGCACTTTTGATAGGATCCGGGCCAAGGTCCATCCTTTATTGACTAAAGCAACAGTAAACTCTCTTTCTCTTTCTCTCTCTCTCTCTCTCTCTCTCTCTCTCTCTCTCTCTCTCTCTCTCTTCCTCTCTCTCTCAATCTCTCTCTCTCACACACACACACGCACACACAAAAAAGTCATGTTGAATATAAATAAAAACAATACAAACAATCAAATCCATCCATCCATATAAGATGCAGGAGAATCACTTGCTTCCTCACTAGAAATTAATCTAAAATGCTTGGGCCCCCGTATCACAAGCACATCAGGAAACCAAGGTCCGTAAAATGAACACCTTGAACATTTTGATTATAGATTGTTCTCCACATGCTAATTCACCCGCAACACTTCCCTCTGGCTTTCACTTCCAATACTTCAGTCATTCCCTCAGCATTACCCGTGTATTAAGTGGAAATTGGATATGCAGTTTCACTCGGGAGCCAGAGGCACACTTCTAAAAAGTGTATACGGGCGGCAGATTATACACAGTGATGTATACACGGGGTGGATGGAATGCGAGCAGGAGGCACCACGAAGGAAATACGCGGACGAGGACACATGAAGTTGATTTGAGACAAATACATTTCTCTAATTCGTCACACGCTGCCATGGAGAGCAGAATGAGGAGGGGAGAGAGAGCTACAGCTCTGACTAGTATGTCGTATTGAGGCAGACATTGTTCCGTGAATAATGTCTGCAGAGATGTTGAGGACTGGTCCAAGCCTGTCGTTCTATAGCCCAAGGTCCGTGAAATCGTTTGACCATGTCTGCAATTCTTCTGACCATCACCTCATTTTTTCTATTGTGCTGTTGTTGTCTTTTCATAGTACTTTATCTTCCCTTTATTCACTTTTGAAAATGCTTTGGCAATGTAAATGTTTACTTCCATGCCAATAAAGCTCTTTTGAATTGAAGTGAATTGAGAGGGAGAGAGAGAGAGAGAGGAGAGAGAGAGAGAGAGAGAGAGAGAGAGAGAGAGAGAGAGAGAGAGAGAGAGAGAGAGAGAGAGAGAGAGAGGGGAAGAGATAAATAAGAGCGGTGAGAACAGAGACGCAGATGGACCGAGAATGAGGAACAGCAGAGAGATGAATAAGGGTGGGTGATGTGACTCACTGATTATGCTTCACCAACCATCTTTTACCAACCAACACACACACACACACACACACACACACACACACACACACACACACACACACACAGACACAGACACAGACACACACACACACACACACACACACACACACACACACACACACACACACATACTTTTTTATTATTTACCATCCATCCGACCATAATTCATGATCTTTTCATCACATTAAAATGCAGAACCGTGCTGATCAGCGTACTCAAATTATTCCTGAAATGCTCTAGTCTAAATCATTGTCTTGCACCGAACTAGTGGAGCGGATGCAACAGAAGTGAATGGCGTATTTGTGTTAAATTGTCAACAACAATCTCTTGTCAACAACACCGACAGTTTAACATCAGTGTGTCCTTGAAGTTCAACAATCCAAATGACTCACTGCTGCCTCCAGCACGCCCCCTCGCTCCCCAACCCTTCTGTCGATTGATAAAACGCTCGCTCACTCTGGCAAGGACGCTACAAATGTGGGAACACATTGTTCACCCGAGGGAGATATCAACAAACTGTTCACCGTTGGCCTCGTGAGACGGCCCCGTTCTCACGGGTTTACGTTCTGCTAGAGAGGCAGCACTCGCTTTACGCTGAACTGACAAAGAGAATCGATTACCGAGTGAATAGACAGCTTC
This sequence comes from Gadus macrocephalus, assembly GCF_031168955.1. NCBI lineage: Eukaryota > Metazoa > Chordata > Actinopteri > Gadiformes > Gadidae > Gadus > Gadus macrocephalus. The sequence continues at coordinate 3,790,577 of NC_082391.1, read as the reverse complement.
ATGAATAAGGAGGGAAGGGCTGAATGCACTCTGCCTTTATGATAAATGACCTAATAACAAATGAATGATGTCGTTCAATCCACAACTCGTTATGCCATGTCATAGAGGTGGTGGTGGCTGCATTTATTCTGTCTCGAAAAAAACAAACAAGCAAACGCTGAAATAGCCAGAGCATTTCCTCTACATTACCGATTATTATTTATTCAGCAAAAAATATGATCAAGAAACCCAAAAATGTCATCCATTAATTGGCCAATGGGCCTTTTCTTTTCACAATGATCACACCTGGGACTGTCGGACTCTATCAGACGGTTATGTCAACAGAAACGACTTAGCTGCTGTCATTCTCAGCGTCGGCATGTTCGCTGACACCTGCTGCACGAGTGGAATGCAGGGCCCTGCAGGGGGCTGGCATCTGGGCAATGCTTCCCATCAGGACCAGAGCATCCCGCCTAGCTACAGCGCGTTACACAGAGATTAATCCAACAAAATCCTTTATTGATCTCATTTCAAAAACGATGGCAACGATAAAGGCGCCGCAGGTTAGATGTGAGAGTTTTAAGAAAGCAGAAATAGAGCAAGATTATGATACTAATGTAGAAAATAAAGTTACTTTGCCCCCTCTGTCTGTCTGTCTGTCTGTCTGTCTGTCTGTCTGTCTGTCTGTCTGTCTGTCTGTCTGTCTGTCTGTCTGTCTGTCTGTCTGTCTCTCTGTCTCTCTCTCTCTCTCTCTCTCTCTCTCTCTCTCTCTCTCTCTCTCTCTACTTTTCTCTGCAGTGTTGTTTCATTAGAGGCACCTTTGATTGCAAGGCAAATCATTAGGGAAGAAATGTCCTGATTGGTCAGAAATCGTGTGGGAGCGCTAAAACATCTTAATGAGCTCATACAGTGGGAGGGGCCTCTGTGTCTACTAGAAATAGATATTCTCTGAGCTGAGGGATGGCTACAGCACATCCACATGCTACAGCACCTTTAAAACTGAGGTCACACTTTCAAACGTATAAAACCTGCATACCTACTGACTGTATTGTTAGAATATCTCGGAAGCGGTTGCCCAGGTTAGAGCCACTACAATAACACACACCACCTTTAATATTTTAGGAATGAGGTTTGAAGCGTGGAGTTGTACCGGTATAAGGCAGTTTGATAAAGGTTGACATTAATAAAAGTACTGTATTCAAGTTGCTGTTCCCATTAGTTTGCCAGCCCCAGATGTCCTCTATCCACCAGCTCCAGAGCGATGGCCCACCTTCCATTCACTCCCCACCCCGACGTAGAACACACGCCGGGCCCTTGGGCGCCCACTCCCCCGGGAATCCCATTTTAACGTGTTTGAACAACGTAACCCCCCCTCGGCCAAAGGGCTTATTAACCTGTTGAACAGCTCAGACGTTACAGGAGTGATGTTACTCCGACGGTTGAAGGAGTTGCAGAGTGTTACGAGGCGGGCGGAGAGCTTCTAACTCTGCTCTCCCCACTTCCCACTGGGAGGCAGCTCGAGCTGGAGCGCTCGGCTCGGTGCTTAACTCCATCACACATGGCGTCGTCATCACACACACACACACACACACACACACACACACTTTATCTTCCCATCCGTCCATGATGTGTCTGTGTGTCTATGTTTTTTTTCTATGCTTTTATCTGTCTCTATTCATCTCTCTATGCATTGATGGGTCAAAGTGTCTGTCTCTGAAGGCATCTATCTATGTATCTATCTATGCATATATCTATCTGTTGATGTAGCTATGGACCTAGGTATGTGTATGTATTTATCCATCCCTCTCTTCTATAAGCTATACATCCATCCATCCACCAGTCGTCCATCCATCCATCCATCCATCCATCCATCCATCCATCCATCCATCCATCCATCCATCCATCCCTTTCTTGTAACAAGCTATCCATCCGTCCATCGATTCCTTCCCCAGGTCGCAGGGGGGCAAAATGCCAGGAGCAGAGAGGCTGGTGTTATTTAAAACAGGACAGGGGTTGGCACGACAACACGCCCAGGGGGCTGGTGATCATCAGGGCGCGCGCTCCGGGTGATAGCCACAGGGGGTCCAGCCTACTCTCATTTTAAAGTCTATTTCCGTTGACGGAGTCGTCTCCTCGTTTCCTGACTCTTTTATTTTGCCGTCTCTTCCAGTCTCGTCTCCTACTTTTCCTCTCTCCTTTTCTGTCGCTGCCGCCACACACACTCCCCCTCCCCACTCTCCCTCTCCCTCTCCCTCTCCCTCTCCCTCTCCCTCCCCCCTCTCCCCACTCCCACACTCCCCACTCTCCCCCTCCCCACTCTCCCCCTCCCCTCTCCCCTCTCCCCACACTCCCCCCTCTCCCCCTCCCCACTCTCCCCCTCCCCACTCTCCCCCTCCCCTCTCCCCACACTCCACACTCCCCCCTCTCCCCCCTCCCCACTCTCCCCCTCCCCACTCTCCCCCTCCCCTCTCCCCACACTCCACACTCCCCACTCTCCCCCTCCCCACTCTCCCCCTCCCCACTCTCCCCCTCCCTCTCCCGTCTCCCCTCTCCCCTCTCCCCACACTCCCCACTCTCCCTCTCCCTCTCCCTCCCCACTGCTCCCCTCCCCACCTCCCCCCTCCCCACCCTCCCCTCTCCCCCTCCCCACAATCCCCACTCTCCGAACACTCCCACACTCCCCACTCTCCCCCCCCTCCCCTCCCCACCCTCCCCTCTCCCCCTCCCCACAATCCCTACTCTCCCCCCCTCCCCACCCTCCCCTCTCCCCACTCTCCCCACCCTCCCCAGTCTCCCCTGCCCACGCTCCCACACTCCCCACTCTCCCTCTCCCTCGCCGCTCTCCCCTCCCCACTGTCCCCACTCTCCCCTCCTCACCCTCCTCTCCTCACTCTCCCCCTCCTCACACCCTCCCTTCCTCAGCCTCCCCACTTGCTTGTCCCCAGCGACCCATCGGTAAACTGGGGGAGAGAATGGAGATGCTGGCGGGCGGCCATACCTGACGCGTGGGCCTTCATCTGATTAATGTCTTTTAATTTATAGAAGTGAACCGGGAAACAAAATGACTTGTGGAGAGTGCTCCTACGCCAAGTATCATACACAAACACACACGCGTGTCGCGAACGCACAGACACACGCACAAAAACAAATTCACACGCATACCCACACACAAACACAAATTCACACACATACCCACACGTGTTGTGTACACACACACACATACACACACAAACACACATACCACACATGGTTACACACACACACACAAACACAAACACACATACCCACATTTGTACACAGACATGTCACACACACATACACACTTACTCACATACACACACATACACACACGGGCTGGCAATTATTCAAACACACATGCATATGTGTACACCATAAAGTGTGTGTGTGTGTGTGTGTGTGGGGGTGTGCGTGACTGCAGCAGGATTTAAAAGACAATTAGAGGAAAGAAGATGAGACGGTAAGACACTTGAATTGAGGAAGAACAATGCCATTGATGTACCGCCCTAAACTAGAAGCATTCTCCTACGTAGACACGCATTCTTGAAACACTTTGAGGCCCAATCCTCCGCTGGAAGCATTGTGTCCACATCACGTAGACGATGCGTCCCATAGTAGAAATAGTGGAGGGGTAGGTTCCACAATTGTGCTGTCAAATGTCGAAATACTTGAGAACGCATCCATCTGAAGACAGGATCCATTTCTACAAACACAGCAATAGACCGATGAATATGAACATATCTGTCTCTCCCCTCCACTCACGCAAAGTAGTCATTCAATAAAAGGCCTGGTGTCATGGGTGGTGGTGGTGGGGGGGGGGGGGGGTAGGAAAGAGAATCCAAGAGATCAAAGGGAGACTGAGAAAGATACACTGTCACTTTCCCTGACCGTAGGTGGCGTGATTTCCAGGTTTAGGAGATAACCGACCTGCCATCCAGCCGTGCAGCGAGCCATCCCAGTCAACTCATTAAGCTGCATCTCTGGTTGACACTAATGAGCCTTCTTCAGGCTTGTCTCAAATACAGCTTCATTGGTCAAAGGTGGCCTCATTTCCTTGTTGTCTCCAAACATTTGCCATTGAATCTCCTTCATTGATGATGAGGTGTTCTATTCTTTCAGTTTTTAGCTGGATGCGTAAGGTTGTCTAGTATGCCAAACATAGTTGTGTTCTGAGGTAGTTTAAAAAGCACAATGGAACATTCAAATGAGGCTGGTGTAGTGACTGTCACAGGGGTGAATTTAGCAGCAGATGGTGAGTTGGCAACTTGAGTCCTCTGGGTTAAATAGTTTGTGCTCTTAAAGTCATCAGGTCAAAACCAAATTCAGGCACACTTTCTAAAATAGGATAGGCCTGCTATGTAGTGTTCACAATATCTGTATGAGTGAATGCGGTCACAAGTAGGCCTATAGGGGGAATCTGGACACTATTGCCATAACTTCTATTGCTTACTTAAACAAGTCTAAATGGCCCAATCTCTATTGGATGAATCCAATACCGTGAAAACTGCAATGCATTATGGGATTAAATGGACGTAAAGCGGCATGCAACAATTTCATGGTGCATCTTGGGTATTTGGAAGTCATCACAAGGGGGCCCATTGAAAGAACTCAGTATCTTCTCTTGCATGGGCACACACACACGCACACACGCACACACACACACACACACACACACACACACACACGCACACACACACACACACACACACACACACACACACACACACACACACACACACAGGGAGGCCATGTTTGTGTGAGAGTATAGTGTGACATTACAGCAGTGACACCATGGTGGTTATTTCCGACTTCATTTGTACGAACGCAAGATCGATAAACTCAAGAGAAATACGAGTGCAATCGGAGCTGAGAGAGGACAAAATGGCCGGCAACCACGGATCTCGTGCCAATGACGTGTGGTCGCTGGGTGGAACCGGAGGTGTGGGCAGAGCATGTGTTCAGCGGCCGTGTCCAGGGGGAGGTGTTTTTCAATCCCGCAGTCCAATCCAATCAATCCCAGCATGCTAGATCAGTGAGAGATGTCGGAAAAAAGGACAAGATTGATGCAACCATCATGGCTGAATGGATGACAAAGCACACAGGGATACAGACAATGAGAAGGAGTGATGGAAAAAGTGAGTCAAACGGACGCGCAGCAATCTGTGGGCCTAAAATCTGCAGTCACTCTTCACTGTGGCTTTGTTGCACCTCTCACTTGTTCTCATTACTTAAAGAGTAATCAAACACCCCAGCCTCTGCCTACTACACACGCTTAAAACATTGATGAGCCGATCCCACGTCGGCCCGTTGAATTCCTATCGGCCACGCTGGTTATTTGAGCACAGAACTTCCTGCAAGTTGTGCGAAATAGAGTCTCACATTCCCACCCATTCAGGCACTACCTTAGAAAAAGTGCAAATGATCGCGTGAAAAGGGTGAAAATAATTTGAGACCGAATAACTTTTTTCTTTTGTAGCACAAGCCAGCTAAGACGGTATGTTCCGTTACTCTTTAATATCTGAACTCAGAGCTGGAAGTGCACTACTGGCAAGAAGATGAGCCAGAGAGCGAATGGGAAGGAGAAACCTTGAGAGGGGGTGGGATAGGTATCAGCTGGAACGGAGAAAAAATAAGGGGGGGGGGGGGGGGGGGGGGGGGGTGAGGAGAGGCAGAGTTAAGTTATGAACAAGACAAACTCCATCTGCTTTCGACATGCAGCTACGTGGGCACTGGAAGATGGTGAACTGTGTCCTGTCGGATGCAATTTTATTATAATACCGCAAGCCAAAGGACTGAAGACATCTGGCGATCATGGCATTGAAAAGTGTGTTTTACAAAGACAAAACATTACCATCAGCTACGCTAACACCCAAATACTTGCTCCCAGTCCAGGTCCCGGCACACACGTACAAAGGCATCCCTACGGTCTTAATTGAAAGCCAGGGACCTCAGTTTACATGAACATGAAGTACAAGAAGAGGAGAATGAGACAGAGACATTCCATAAGACATTCCCAATGCTAAATCAATCAGTTATGGGGTGACCCATTTGAGCTTCATCTGTTAACATGGACCCTCACTTTAACAGTCATAGAGCCTAGATATGGGTGTTCAGATTCAACCCAGTCTCACGGAAATACGTGACATTGTCACGTCATTTAATCTATTCATTCGTGATCTGGGACACGTAATTTAAATTTTTTCGTGCCAAAAAGCACACATTTCTAACAATATGACAGCTTTTGGCCACCCGTTTCTACTTTCAACTTTGATTCTGAGAAATTGTGACAATTCACGGGTATATTTAATGCAGATGCGCTGCTGTCAAGGCAAACCTCGACAGAAAATAAGTTAGCTGCTTCATCTCTTCTTTTTAGAATGAGTTTGAAATTTGTGCTTTTGGCACGAAAAAAAATCGTAATTACGTGTCCCAGATCACGAATGAATAGATGAAATGACGTGACGTGACAGTGTCACGTATTTCCGTGAGAATGGGTTGTTCGATTATTATTTTTCCGTCTTGATATTGGATAGTGAATGGTTTACAATGCTGTTTTTTTCCACCACGAGTGGCTGTACCGCTAAACATTCTGTTATATTCCAGAATAATTGTGAACTTGTCATTTTTTTAATAAGTGGTCCCCTTTGGTGGAAATAACAATTATAGCCAAGAACAGAAAGGAACACACACTGTGTCTTTTTTTATATTGGTAATTGGGCTCTTGGGACCTTATAATAATGGCTCTCGTAAGAGAAGGCAAAAATAACAAAGGCTATAGATACATATGAGGACGAGCTGCTCTGGATTTATTTGGTTACCTCATATAGATATGCCATTTAAGCAGTCAAAAATGTTCATTATTTTGCATCATCAAGCAGAAAAGTTGTGGTATTTCATTAATCCAGTCGCTCAATCTTCATGTTTTCCTCTTGGGAGAGGAGAGAGAGAAACAGGCAGCACATTTATTTGGAAATTACCTTGAGAAGCAACGTGTCAAACTAGTGTTCATAACATCAAACAATAAAAGAACGGTTAATATGTGCCATCTATCGGCACCTCAGAGCAACCGACCCGAACCCGGTGTCAGTAAATACCCTTAAACGAGGCAGGTGGTGCTAAACATGGTGTAGCTTAACTGTGCTGTAGATAAGACTTGAGACAGCATAAGAGAACAAAGAAAAGAACAGCAGTCTGAACTAAACAACAAAAGAAATGTCACCTCCCTCTCTTTTCCCTCCCTCCCGACGTTTCTCCACCCATGGTTGCATTTCATGCACCTGTAATTGACAGGCAAGATAGTTTCCCTGAACCAATCAGGGGGACCAGTTGTGTGATCGGGAAGAATGTTAAATGGCTAAAATCCAAATTGGCTCAAAGAGGGACAGGCGCGGTCGACTCGAAGGAGATATTCTTTCAGCGCATTGGACTCACTAATAGAATGGCTGTGGCATTTCTGACACTCAAATGAAAGCTCTTCAATTGAACCTACAGAATCTTCAAATGCAAATTTGAAAGTCGGGTGAAAGTTTAACGTTTTGTGACAATTTGGTGAACATTGTCAAAAATCAATAATCAATCTGCATATAATATCATGCCAAAATAGTTTAGATGATGACTTACTTTAGTTACATAATATACTTACGTAATGAAATAGGTAATATCCCACTCAAAAGCAGGAGTGGCATCACCTTTAAATATAGACAATAGATTTTTACTATATTGTCCCTTCAGGATGCGATTAAATGTCAATAACACAAATGTACATTCCAATTATTTTGCGCGTCAACGAATTAGCAAGTCCCACTAATTGACTGATTCCTCTGTTTGTGCATATGCTTGTAGTGGGTGGGTAAGTGTCTCTATGAGTCCACATGCTAATGCATTGGCGTGCTGCGGTGTGTCTGGGCCACTAAAGGTTATATTTGCTCTTTGTCTGGCTCCGGGAAGAGACGGAGAGTGACTGGGGACAAAAGTGTGTGCCACCAGAATTCTGATGCGTTCTGAGCACATCGGACAATGCAAAATCCGGCACACACACACACGCAGACATGCAGACAACCACACACTTATGCAGACGCACACACGCACACACACACACACAAAGTGGCTGCGTGTGTATTCAGTCATCTTCCCACACCCTGCCAAACAACAGGGAGCTGTTGATTGGGGATTTAATCAAATGTCAGAGACTGTTACAATAAGGGGGTAGAGAGAAGCAAGCCAAAGGGCACTAAAGTAATGGATTGATAGAATACACACAGGCAAGCATAGAAATGTATACATCAAAAGAGGAAAGGGAAAAGGATTACGATAGCTAAGTAGATTGAGTCATTACTCTAGTGCTGGAGGGTTAATGCTTCGATATTTGTCAAGAGGACCACGTGACTTCTTACAAAATTAATAATTGTAAACTCCACCATTTTATTACCGCACAGCACGGAAGGAAAACCTAGAAATAAACTCACTGTACTTTCTTAAAGATACTTTGGTCGGTTCACTGTGCCACTTGTAAGGGATAGCCCCATGGGTGAGACACATCAGCAGGTCAAACATAATAGGATTAAAACAGTAAAAGATAAAGTCCAGAGCAAAAGATGTGCCAGTCTAAACCAAACTAATCCCTCAAAGTGTGCAGGCAGCTGTCCGACTTCGCTGCAGCCACTGATCCCGGCGTTCTTTGGGACTTGACTGACACAGATAGTTTAATTGGTACACATTTTCTATAATTAATCACATAATTAGCTTTGCACACGCAGGCACTGACAGGCAGCTGTCGGCGTTAGCTCTTTGGTGTTAAATACGCCTCAGATCCGGAGAAAAGAAACGGGACACAGGATTCATAGTCGCAGGAGTCGTGGCGTGTCATTTTACTGGTGTCAGAATGCATAAAGCATGAACATAATAGGAATAGATTAACAAAGTGTCTATTGAGGAAAAGCGTCAGATAAAACGGATGTGATGGATCTGGTTGTTTGGAGCAGAATGGAATTGGAAAACATGTCATCTGACGGAGCTGGTGTTGAGACTAGGAAGTGATCATCAAAGGCTGCTGTGATTGGTCAATCATACAAAGAAATATTCCAATTCTAAAAAATCCTACTTGTGTACATTCTTCACACAATCTACCACTGCATTGGTCAAATCAAAATTTGAATTAAACATTCAATGTATTTGTAAAGCATATATATTGGTAGAATGTACGAATGTATGAAGTAAAGCTTACAGGCACGGAAGTTTGTTTTTGTATTATAAATGCTTATTAAAGAATATATATGAGCAACAAAGACAACACCATACCTTGTGCCATTCATGGTTGCTATAAATGCTGGTATATATAAAGGGCTCATGCCATGCCACCAGGTGTGGGTGTGATTAGCTAGCTGTTTGGCACAGGGAAGGAAAGATTTTCATACATCAAAAGTGGGCGTGTCCACCCAGATGTATGAAGGTTAGATGAGCAACATTTGCTACAGTTCACTGGGTAGGCTGGTAGACTGATCTATCAAGCGTACATCTAGGTGGACACGCCCACTTGTGAGGTCACTATGAAAATCATTCCTTCCCTGTGCCAAACAGCTTGTACCAGCTAATCACGCCCACACCTGGTGGCATGACATGAGCCCTTTAAATGAGTGTTGGGCCACTTTGGTCATTGTTTGTTTACAAGGCTGGCTATGTTTCTGATTGGCTGCCATGGACTGGCATGATTAACATAATTAGTCATAGGTATGTAGATGGTTTACTAGGAGAGCTAGCAGACTATTCACTAAATAAGAAATGCATTCAATTCAATTGGAAATGTTTGGCTGCGACACCAAAAATACTACTACTACTACTGAGACAAAATACAATGGAAATTGTGGCACCTTAAGTTTAGAAATCAGGCCCCCTCCGCTTCATATTAGTTGTGTTCTGTTTGTCTTCCGCCCACTAATGTTTCCACATGGTTTTCTTTAAACGATGCGTTCCTGTCCACTTATCACCCAAAGTCTGCTCGTCTCTCCCCGCCTTCTGTTCTCTCTGGGGAAATCTGGGAGTTTTATGATCAATCATAAAGCTCTTCTGACAGGGTTATCTGGATATGAATATTAACCGGTAATTGGTTGTAGATCAGATATCGCTTATGTCGTGCCATCGGTTGGATAACAATTAAATCTCGCAAAATGGGTTCTCCTTTCAGCTGATGAAAGGAATTCGTTCGAGAAGCAATCATGGAGCAGAAGTCTGTTCTGGCGAAGGTTTTATTTTTGCAAGTTTATGCGCAGGTTTGTACGAGTTTAACAAGACTAAGAAGTTTTATTGGTTCGCTGGACCTCTGGATAAAAGGGCTTCCGCTCAATAGAGAAGATATTGATTTGGTGATTAACAGAATGGCCTGGTTATATGATGCCGTTGGTGTAGTAAACAAACAGCGACCTCACAGTCAAGTTGTCAGAATCAGAAACACTGAGAGAGCAAAAACAGTGACCGTCAGCATCATAGCATATTTGAAAGTGTTTAGATTGAAGTCATAAATCTAAAGACTGTCATAGCTAGCTATCAAAAAGATAACTACACTAAGTCACACATGATTCTATAACATCAAACCTCCCTATATCAGATCCCCATATGGGGCCTTGCTCACGCTGGCTCGCTTTAAGGGATGTTGTTTCCATAAACAGCCATGTTTAATAATTAAAGAGTGGAGGTTTCATAAAGAGGGCTTTTATTGTTGGGATGTTTCACTTATCTCTCAGTGCAGCCCCAGGCCTTGGCGTCCGCCTCTGTTTATACCTTGTTAATATTAAGTAGAGACAGGAAGACGTCAAGTCATTAGGGTGGTCGTCTTTTGGGCAGGTTGGTAGATAAACAGACAGTGTCTGGAGTAGTATACATTCATCACCGGAAATATAAAAAAACAGCGCCTAAAGGTTCTTGAGAACTTTCTCACCACTTAAGCAAAATTAAAAGGCTGCTGATTCAGGTGTGTGTGTGTGTGTGTGTGTGTGTGTGTGTGTGTGGGGGTGGGGGTGTACATTTTGTGTGTGGTGTATCGTGAGGTGTGTGTGTGTGTGTGTGTGTGTGTGTGTGTGTGTGTGTGTGTGTGTGTGTGTGTGTGTGTGTGTGTGTGTGCGCGTGTGTGTGTGTGTGTGTGTGTGTGTGTGTGTGTGTGTGCGTGCCTGCCTGCCTGCTTCCCAATGCTGATATCTACCTAAGTAATGATTTTCCTAATGTATATTTAATCCACAGGTTTCCGTTCCCTAAAATAATCCAGAGTGTGCATTTTGCCTCCAACACACCCAACACATTCCCAAAGTCAGCAGTGGGGCGATCATAAAGCAACCATTGCTCATGCTTACATTCGGCAAGATACTCAATGACCTGCCGCTGTCTTGTTGCAGATTGTGAGAAACATTAATGATATGATTTATTTAGAGTTGTTTCCACACTGGCATCAGGTGTATAAAAAATACGGGGGAACTGGTCTTTCCTTAAAGATAATATGAACTTCATTTCACTTGCTTCAGGGGCATTAATAATAATTCATGAGATATATAGCTTTTCAAAACATTTAATATTAAATAAATAAGGCAGTATCGAGAGATTTTACCAAGGAACTGTGTGCAGTAAAGTAAGGCGATGGTGAAACCTGAAACTGAAACTTCTTTCCCAGCCTAGCAAACCTGCAATGCTTTAAATGGAGAAGCACCACGCTACATGCACTACAAGTACAATTTTACTCTATTGCCATTATATTACTCTTACTATTATTTGTTATCTCATCTTACTGCATATTTTGGTCGGCTACTTTTATTATGATATATTTTTTAATTTATTTTTGTATTGTTATGCTTTATTATAGAGTGAGATGGACAGGAAGGCATGGGAGAGAGAGGGGAGGGCATGCAGCATAGGGCAGGAATCGAACCCGGGTCGCTGCGATCCGGACTAAGCCTTAATGGTACGCACCCGATGAACCACTGTGGCGCCGCCGTCGGCTACTTTTATTTTCCAGGGCACGGTGAGTAGACTTCTTTCACTAGTTCAATCTATCCCCGTGCCCTCGTACATCAAAGGAACCAACCCATAAACGAGCGTTATGAGCGACACCTGAGTGTGTCCTGCGATGATGCCTGAGAGTCTTCTGTCACCCTTACTCCTCCTGAGCGGACCAGACTGGGGCCCAATCCCATTTCTACCCCTTACCCCTTCCCCTTACCCCTCCCCCTTGTTTTGAAGGGGTAAGGGTAAGGGGTAAGGGGTAGAAATAGCCTAAGGCCCAATCCCATTTCTACCCCTTCCCCTTCCCCTTCCCCTTCCCCCTTCCCCTTCCCCCTTCCCCTTCCCCTTCCCCTTCCCCTTCCCCTTACCCCTTCAAAACAAGGAGGAGGGGTAAGGGGAAGGGGTAAGGGGTAGAAATGGGATTGGGTCCGGGTCTTCCTTGGTCTAGTTGTTGAGCCCCTGTGAGATGAAGAGCGATCCTTCCTGCTGCTCAGCTCCTAGTCTACGTTCAACCAGGTGTCCTTCCTCACTCCCTCAACCCCTGGGACTGGGCCCAGCAACAACAGTGGTCTTCTGAGAAATACCTGGGCCATATTTGCTAAATCCCTGATGGAGTAGCCTGCCTTATGCTCCGGGCTACAGCCGCTAGCCATATTACTAACAGCAGCCAGCCTGCCTTAAACCCAGGCTATAGCCACTAGCCATGTCACTAGCAGCAACCAGCCTGGCGTCAGCATCAGGACCAGATCCCCGGCTGCAACAGTATCGTCTTGGCCAGAAGTAAGAACACACTTTTCAGCATATTCTCACATCCCTAAACCAAATTAAGGAATGACTAACCCTCATTCTTTTAATTGAATTGTTGAATCAGATTAAGTGATTGATCCATTCCCACTGATAGAACATCCGCTCAATATGAAACAAGGAGTGTTTTCAAGACCAGATCAGAGTTTGGCTTCACCAAAATATGTGACTGTTTTGGGCCCCTCGATTTGCCCCATTCCCATGACAGAAGATCACCATTATAAAAGTAATCAGTTCACACAAAGTGCTCAACGTCCACACAATCTCAACTCATCTGCTTGCACAAAGGGCATAACGTCCACACAAACGTCTCAGCCTGTTTAGACTTAGGGCCGGTTAACGAGGGATCCCCGCCTGAAATGCACTCGACTTAGCTCAGTCAAACTAACTGGGTTCTACCACCCGTCATGAAGAGCGATCCTGAGCGATCCTGTGTGATGAAGAGCGATCCAGTTCCATGTTGATGGAATTGTAAGGCAATCAAATAAATATAATAAATGAGAAAGCTGAATTTTTATAGACATTTTATGAACATTTCTATTCCAAAACTTCACATTTTTTTTATTGAATGTAACCCACCTGTGAATCCATGTTTTCATGCAGTGGATTAATTGAGTCTCTACCTTACTGCTGGCAGCACATCAGTGGTCTGAGGCTGGGTGGTCCAGCCGCGTTTAAAAGGTGTTTCAACAGAGCACGCAGGGGCCGTTTCCAACATGTGTTTTGTTTACACATGCGGTGGATTTTAAATCAAATCAACCCCGCCAAGCTTGCCAGCCTGACTCTTTGAGGGGATCAATCAGGAAGTTGTAGAGGAATCAAATCCACAAAACAACATCAACAAATGTGAAACGAATGCATGATCAAAGTACTCATGATGAAACTAACTACTCAATAAAACAAGAAGTACAGCACATCATTTGTAAACATACATTTGTACCATTTTGTAAAAGAAAAATAAAGTTGAAAGCTTGCTCAGGGAAATAAATAATAAAGATTTGACCGCACTACACCTTCTGGCTAAAGGCTATGCGGCTTAACAAAATTGCTTTTCATTGGAGATGTATCCTTGCATTTGGCTAATGCGAGCCCCCGTCCCAACAGAGATTAACAAGACTTTTATTTAGCCCGAATGCTGCCAACACCATAGTATTCTCTTTTACTGCAAAGTGGAGTTTTAATTTGACCAACTCTGAGTCAGCAACATTTCCAAAAGATATCCAACACAATGCAAGAAAGTATGGATTACGACTAGCACAGTCATGGACGTATATAGAGACAAGAAGGCACATCAGGATATAATTCCCAGCCCTAGGGCATAACATTATCGGTCTGGGAAGATGGAAAATGTATTTTAACAGGTAATTTTATGTTGTATTTTCATCCATAGGAATGTGTGAAGCCCTGAAAGGTGCATCATCGTGTATGAAACTAAAACAAACCCTTCTGTTGATTCGGATGCATATACTGATCAAAAACAACAGAAGGAGTTTCCTCCTGCCTTGTCGGTGGGTGGTGAGGCTCTACTGAACCTCACAACCCTGCCATGTCGGTGGGATGTGAGACTCTGCTGAATCTGGGGGCTTGAAGATCACGGACGGATACACATAAAGCTGGAAAACAACAACAAAGTAACAACATACCAACACATGGATAAACTAGTTGAATCAATTCTCTATTCCTATTGGCAGAAGGTAATGTTCTGTGACATTACCGGACACCAATTTGATCAGGTCAAAATAAATAATTGTTTTATATAATCATACAACTGCAATAACCTGTGTTTTGCTACAGATGGTGCTGTCCCAGAGGTTGGATTTGGAGGTGGAGTCCCACTTTAAACGGGCCTTTCTGCAGGCGTAAGCAACCTTCTCAGAGCAGCAGGTGTCTCAGAGGTAATCAAATGAACCGTGTCTTCGTGACCCCTCCTTTACATGTGCACTTGGGGGGGGCGGGGTGATGGTAATGTCGGGTGGGTGGTGGTGGAGGTGGTGGAGGTGATGGTGGTGGCGGTGGAGGTTATGGTTGAGATGCTAGTGGTGGTGCTTACGGAGGTAATGGTGCAGTTGGATGGGGAGGTGGTGGAGGTGGTGGAGGTGGTGGCAGTGGCGGTGGAGGTGGTGGAGGTGGTGGAGGTGATGGTGGTGGTGGTGGAGGTGGTGGAGGTGATGGTGGTGGTGGTGGAGGTGGTGGAGGTGATGGTGGAGGTGGTGGAGGTGATGGTGGTGGTGGTGGAGGTGGTGGAGGTGATGGTGGTGGTTGTGGAGGTGCTGGTGGAGGTGAATATGGAGGTGAAGTTGCTGTTGGATGGGGCGGAGCTGGGGGAGGTAACCCCCCCCCACATACACACACACACACACACACACACACACACACACACACACACACACACACACACACACACACACACACACACACACACAAACACACACACACACACACACACACACGTCCCCTGTTAGAATTAACAGTAACACCTATGATGTCCCAGGGGGGCTGGAGGATGCAACATGAACCATACCGCCATCCCAAAATCTCTTTCATCCATTGATAACCGATACTAAAAACGGCAGGCACCATGTTGGTTTAGCCAAACTCGCGGCCCGGGGGCCAATTGAGGCACGTAGGATGATATTTTGTGGCCCCCTACTTGACATCAAAGTTTAGTGTTCGTGCGGCCCCCACATTGTTGTCAAACGCACATTTTTGCTGAGTGGCTTGCCACACTTTTTTATCACTTGAGATAGGGTAACTATATGTCCCGGTTTTGCAGGGACAGTCCCAATTTTGAGCTGCGTGTCTTGAGTCCCGACAAAAGCCAAAGGACGCTAAAATGTCCCGGTTTTCACCAACCACTATGAAATGTCCCCCGTTGTCAGCGATTACATGGCCAACGTGATCTAATTATAGCCCGATCATTAACTTAGATTGGGTCAGTTGTGCCCTTTTTTTTCTGTTCTGTTGATGCGGCCCAGCCTGACCCAGACTCTACCTTCGGCGGCCCCCAGGTAAGTTGAGTATGAGACCCCCTTCAAAAATAGACCTACTGATGCAGAATGCTCCTCTGCAATGAGAGGGTAATAAAAACATGTTGCAGAAGATGAGACAGGGCTGTTGTGATGTAGCGATACTCTCTGCTAATGAGTGCTGTTGTTTGCCTTGTGCGAGGTACACGCAAACCCCTATTTAGAGGATGTTTTTTTCAGCATCAGGTAAAAATTTGAAGCAAAACCACTTTAAATATTTAAATGTTTAGTGTTTCATGAAATAGATTAGGGAATTAATAAACTGGCACAGTATATTTTGTAGCATTTTACCCCAGGGAAAGAAAATTGCAATAATTGTAACATATTCAAGTAGGTGCGACCTTAAGGGAACCACAAATCGACAAGCAAAACAAAGTAATAATTCCACACAGTACCTGCGAACCAAGCTGGAGTCAACGGGGTGTTATGCAAGCTGTGTGTGCACTGAGCCCTTGTTTATGCTGATGTGCTATCGCTTGCACCGTGTCAATTTTCTTCAAAGCCTAAAAACTGAAAAAGAATTACAGTTTCATCAAAGGGAATTTTCGAATACAAAGCGAATAGGTCATTTGCCTAACAGAAGCTGAAAACGTATCCACAACAACAACAACAACAACTACTGGATTTCTTCATTGTAAGAATACAAAGTGCATGATTGTTTGACAGGAAGAGAGGGGAATAAATAATGTCCTTTTTAGCATTTCATTTGAATCGATTGCACCATGCAGCTACAAGAAATACCCGTCTCTTCAGTGACCAGAGGGTTGCTAGTTTAACTCTCATGTCACGGAGTGGAACTCATAAAATGTATGGGCCCTGAGACATCCAGGATCTCTCCCGCTCCTCCCTAATCTTACATTCCTTGTTGCTTCATATTCCATGCGACCACTTTCCCATCAGGCAATGAGAACCGTTGTGCTGCCCACGACCGCAGCCCAAGAGTCTCCAGCCAGGTGCACCTGTTTTAAAGTGGTCCTGTGTTTGTGTACGGCTGTGTGTATGTGTGCGTGCATGGGCGTGTGTGCGCCCACATGTGCGTGGGCGCTGACGGTTTTCTGTAACGAGGACCTGATGTAATGTGACAGCAACGGCAGCACATGTGAGCGTTGCTAGCATGCTAGCACGTCTCTGGAGGCCATCCGGTACATGGGACCACGTCCCACTCACAGCAGGGCCTCCCCCACCCCCCCCCCCCCGTCCCGCGGGTCATCTCTCGGGTGAACGCCAGGAAGAGACACACACAGAATGTTCTTTGCTTGGTACAACAAGAAAAGAGGGAAAAAAAAAGGAAGTTTTGCTGGGCTTCTAATGCATTGATCTGTTGGTGTTGTGTGTGTGTGCGGCGGCGGCAGATCCTGAGCCAGATGGGCAGAGCTCTGGCTCTGGCTCACCGCTCAAGAGTCGGCGTAATGGTGACGAAAGAACAGGCGCCGTGCCAGACATAGAATCAATATCTCAGGAGACAAGATGCAAACCCAGCACCTGCTACGTGTGCGTATGTGTGTATGTGCATGAGTATGTGTGTGTATGTTTATGTTTATGTGTGTGTGTATGTGTGTGCATGCCTATGTGTGTGTGTGTGTGTGTGTGTGTGTGTGTGTGTGTGTGTATGTTTGTGCCTGTGCATTGGCGTGTATGTGTGCATGTGTGTGTGTGTGTGTGTGTGTGTGTGTGTGTGTGTGTGTGTGTGTGTGTGTGTGTGTGTGAGTGTGTGTGTCTCGCATTGATGAGAAGAGCACATTTCATTTCCGGAAGAGGCCCTCTGGTTCCGTCCAGCTGATGAAACATTAGGACACCAGTTCCTGGTCTTGTCAACAGCCAACAGCATTCTTCTTCATCACAGAGCAGGTGAGTTACTCACCACCAATTACGTCCTCCAGTCAAACATCAAAACCCTTTATTCAGCTCAAAGTGCCGTGGCAGATGACTTGGACCGCCGTGTTTTGTTCCCAAGACGTGTCCGCCATTGTGGATGCAGGATGTGAGAGATATTCACACGTTGCATTGCTGGCTGTTTGCATCGAAAGCCTGTCTTCCTCGTGTTCACTTCAAAGGCGTTCAATAGTATTATCCTGCACTCTGAGTGGCAACCGCTTTGGAAGGGCGTGTGTACGAGCTGGGATAAAAACAGGGATTTAAACAAAGCAACCAAAAACCTTGACAAAATGTCTTCTTCCTCCATCGACTTCAGGTGGAATAATCCATCATATGTGAAATTGTGTAGATGCTGTGGAAACACATTGATTCCAGCCACAAACTTTTATGGAAACTAATTGCATGACAATCCACCACTGCGTTTTTTTAACTAGATGCTACCAGTAGCTACTTGCTACCGGTGATTTCCCTCAATTATTGTGGAGGCTGATCTGTTCGTGAAGGCAGATCGTTTTAAAGCACGGTGAGAACAAAATTAAATTCTCTGAGACCAAGTCTGGATTTCGTAACAAAGGGGAGCCTGAATACGTAAAGTAATTCATGCTAATTGGCAGACATTGCATTCTCTCTCTCTGGTAAATACCTCACCAACTGCCAAATGTTATTTCGATCCCATTGGCGACTTTACCTTTGTCTTCATTTTAAATGAACAAAGTCTCTCTCAGTGCGGTCGAAGGAAAAACATCCGTCCCCGGGGACGTCCCAGTGGGTAACCACGCTGAGCTGTGATAGATTCTGAAACCATTTCACCATCACAGCCACAGCTGTAAATCACTGCCGAGCAGACGCCAAGAGGGAGCAGGGATTTTCTACACATTTGGTATTTTGGATTCACTGAATTGGCCATCAGACATGTGGTACTTCCCCATCAGTGCTTCCCCACTATCCTCCCTCCCTCCCTCCCCCGCATTTCTCCCTGGTCTCCCTCTATCCCTCCCTCCCTGCTCTCTCTCCCTTCATCTCCCCGTCTTCCCTCACTCCCTCCCTCCCTGCCCTCTCTCCCTTCATCTCCCCGTCATCCCTCTCTCCCTCCCTCCCTGCCCTCTCTCCCTTCATCCCTCCCTCTCTGCCCTCTCTCCCTGCTCTCTCTCCCTCCCTCCCTGCTCTCCCTCCCTCTCCCTTCCTCCCTCCCACCAACCCTCTCTCCCCCTCTTCCCTCCCCCCCTGCTCTCTCCCCCTTCATCCCTCCCTCCCTGCCCTCTCTCCCTGCTCTCCCTCTCTCCCTTCTCTTTCTCCCTGCTCTCTCTCTCTGCTCTCCCTCCCTCCCACCACCCCTCTCCCCCTCCCCCCTCCCCCCCTCCTCCCTCCATCAGGTGGATAGTTAGTCCAGCGTTGTACCGGTTCTTTACCTCGGCCGACTTTCCAATCGTGCATCGCTGAACCTCATTACACGACCGACTCCCGGCTTCCCCCCGGATACCGAACCCCAGACACGGACGCGCAGCGTCGTACGCGCACCCCTGGGCCGCGTTTTGAGACGCCGCTCGCTCCCCTGACACACGACTGCGCAATATGACCCAATATCTGAGAACATATTGAATTGCTCTTTCTTTCTCTGGATCTAATGTTCATCACAGGGGGTGGAGAGGGGTTCTTCAGTGAAACGAATTACTCGAATGAATGCTGCTGCTGGCTGCGAGCCATGCAGCTGGCATTAACATGCTCAGTATATGGGACGGAGAGCATGGGACAGGGTGTGTGTTTGTGTGTGTGTGTGTGTGTGTGTGTGTGTGTGTGTGTGTGTGTGTGTGTGTGTGTGTGTGTGTGTGTGTGTGTGTGCGTGCGTGCGTGCGTGTGTGTGTGTGCGTTTGTGCGTGCGTGCGTGTGTGTGGTATACCTATTGTATATGGGACATGGAGCATGTGACAAAACAATGGACATGTGTGTGTATGTGGTTTTATCTAGTGTATATGGGGCAGGCTGTACTTAAGATACTAATACCCTTAGAAACACCATGTACCATGTAAGAGACCTGGATTGTACATTTCGTTTTTGAGTTAAGCCCTGGTTTGTAAAAAGGGCAGGTGGCCGGAGATAGGCAGCAAAGAAGAATCAAACTAATACTAACATCAATACATATATATATATTTTTGTTATTTGTCAATAAGTCATAGACCAACAATGTTGCACAGGTGAGGAAAGCATCATAATTTATTTGTTGAAACCTTATATAGTTCATTGAGACTTTCTTTCCCAGGGTGCTGTGAAGCCACCAGATCGGTCGTGATATTCACCACAGCGTCTGGAGCGGTTATTTTTTGTTCGACAAGCGGGAATGAACGAACTGAGACAACACAGAGAGAGATATCCCAGTCCTTTCTCTTCCTCCTGAACGCCTTTATGTGACATGTATAAAGACAATTAAAGGGTGGCTCGGGCACGCGCTTGGCTTATCATCCCGGCTATGCTGGATGTCGATCTGGACCCGAGAGGCTGAGTGCTGGGATTTGAGTCTATCTTGTCAAACCAATACTTCTCAAAACAAGCATCCATTTGAACATTGGCGGAGCCCTATATATGGGGATGCAACTGTTTTCAAACAGCCTTTCACAACACTGAAATGAAAAGACTCAAATAAGCAATACAAGAGCAAAGTAAACACAGACACAACGGTAAATAGGAGAAACAGAGTGCGAGCTAGCTGTTGCTATAGCGATGCCTACTGGGGGATGACCTTGTGGTGGGCGAGCTGAGAGGTTCAAACCTTGGCTGACGAGTGTCTTTCGGAGGGGATTGGATGTTCATGGGTGTAGCATGTGCTCTAATGTCATCTCCTCGGGGGGACATGGGGGAAATACCTGATAGGTTGGCCGGACAGGATAGTGTGGACCTAAAGGCTGCTACACAACTTGCCCATCCATTGGCCATCGGAAATGTGTGGGGAGACCCGGACGTTTTCGGGAACACATTTTTTCCATGCGTTCAGCTGTGTTGGATGTTTTTGGAACCGAGCGGACGGTGTCCGGTCCAATTCAACATGCAAAGTCTGAGAGCGTTGGCGTCCAGAGGATCTGAGCCTCTGATTCGTTGCGTGCTGCTAGCTGCTAGTTGTGTGCTGCTAGCTGCTAGTTCTGTGCTGCTACCACGCGACCAGCGAATCAGCGCGGTGTGCGGGAGCGACGGACTAACGCCACCAGATGTTAAGAAGAGTCTGGGTTGTGTGTGGGCTCCATGAGGAGTGGGAGGTCGGTACGGCGTCGGGCTGCCAGCGGAAAGTTACTGGGCTCGATTCCAGTGGACCAGTGTCCACAGCCTACCCCTAGCCAACCGTGAACAAGATGCCTTAACCCCCTGCCTTCCCCTAAATTATAAATCATAATGATCCACTGTAAGGCTGTGGGCGAAAAGCACCTGCCAAGGCACTATATATCAAGTAGCAAATGTTAGAGTGCTCTTGACCAAGGACCTCGAAGTGATGCCCTCTGGTCATTCTGAATGCCGACTGCTTCCAAACAGACAAACATTTCCCCACAGGAATCAACAGGGTCAGCCACTTGCATTCTTATGGTTCAACTAAGCCAGTGCACATCAGATGACAACCGCTCACCCCGAGCCCTCAGACCTGCATGGGGTTTGGGACTAGCTGCATTGCTCCGAAACTTACTTTTTAAGGTAGCTGCTTCCGAATAGAGAGGAAATCAAACACAAGTTGGGGACCTGAGAGGGACGTGCGGTGTCAAAACAAGGTCCGAAAGCCACTTAAAGGTCAATTAAGTGTTGTAAACCAAACAGTATATGGTAGATGTTTGCAAGGAAAGTATCACTTTTTGGCATTTGTCTCTTTTCATGTTCAGGATTGTGGTAAAAGTAGTCTGGGGTGAACCGGATGCATATATTTGTTTCGAGTCATAGGCTACATACCGTAAATACATACAATACTAGAGAACGTGTGCTCAGGCAGGAAATAAAAGTTATTCTTACTAACTCTTCACCTTTGCAATGCTGTCTGGTATTGTTTTGAATCCATTTGCAAACAAAAAGGTCTTGTGAACGTTTCTCTCTTAAATCAGTGTGAGAGCACTACTATCATGATCTGTCAGGAAGTTGTGTTCCTTCTTTGCAGGAGCACAACTCGGCCATTCGTGTTTCAGACTTTACGAGCGCATGATGGCGTGTCCATAGTGGACATAATTGCGTGCCATTATGTCCACTATGGATGTGGCCATGCGTAATAACCTTGGGCAGGCATGGTGCTACAGGGACATATGTGTGTGAAATGAGAGGTCAGGGAGAAGTAGCTTGAAGGAGGGAGCAGCCTTTAACCCCACACAGACATCTCACACACAAAGTGTACCAGACGCAGAGTGAATAATGACACCCTGGCCCGGCTGTCAAACGTTCCTTGGTGTTCAATCAATGCAGGAGAGGCAGAGTGGAGGCTTGTTTCTATAGATAGTACAATTTGTGTGCTGATAGATTTAGAAACAAGAGTCTAGGTGGATGGAGGGAGAGAGTCTGCAGTATCGGCAGAGCAGACAAAGGCTCTGCAGTTCCTTGTTTCCAGACTCCTGTTTCCCAGGCTTACTAATCACCTCTCTTTGTTCACCTGTCTTTTTTTTCTTTTTTTTTCTTTGTAACCATTCCCTTTTTATTCCCATCTTACTGCTTTTTATCGCCATCTTATATACATTAAACGTTTTTGCTGTGCCTAAATGTTTTTCCTCATCGTCCACACAGACACAGCAATGCAACCATTTAAATCTGTCCAAATTAGTTTTCCCCGTTCAAGACCAGTCAAAAAACCACTGAAGCCATCAACACTGAAACCCTTAACGGAAATAAACAGAGTCCAGACACGTCACAACTTCAGATGCTTCCTTATTCAGAAACAAGACGCTAAATACTACAAGTATGGTCATAGAAAGGACCCTTAGTGCTTTTGCTCAAATCAGCAAGGTGTCAATTGGAAAGTACACCTCAAAACTAATCTGTGGGTGTGCATGTGTGGGTGCCCTCCAACGAGAATAAATATTGAAATTGTTTGGATACTATGCAGAGGAACTGATATCAGAGCTGGCCACAAAGCAAGACGGCTTTCCTGTTGAAATGGCAAAGATTGAGATTCCATAGATTCTCCATCTGATGAATATCTAGCCACAAATGACATTCTGATACCATGTGTGCGTCGAGATCACCCGATAGGGAAAATCGTGTACACAAGAGTAGTGCCAGCAGCGGCCTTTAATTTTACACCCGATTTAACATCCCTGTCATGCAAATTAGTTTTATCTCAGTGTTGTAAATCTTGGATTTGGCGTTGGATTTCCAGGTGAAGAACAGGCAATTCAATAACATGTCTACTTAGATACCTTATTATGGACCAAGAGCAATGACAACATCAACCAGTGTACAACAATACAGCCCCATTACACAGAATCTCAAAACAGAGCTCTTCCTTTAGTGACAGAATTTAAAGTTACCCAATGCACCAGATGGCTTTTGGCACCTGTGTCAATCTCTGGATCAGGAAATGCTCAAAATGACCTCCACAGTTAGCATTGCCTGGCTGATAACACCCTGAAGTCACCTGGGCGGGCCTAGGTTCAGGTTCCCAAGTTCTTCAAGAGACAGGAACCACCATGTGATTGGTTCGTTCACAGGCTGGAAGATTCACATTCTAAACAAGACTTCTACCTCTATGGCAAGAATTCAAGTGAAGTAAGGCAGGAGAAGTCGGATGGAATAATATATCCCTTGATCAGGATGCTCCCTCCTTCCTAAGTCCCTGGGCAGAAGCAAAGCCAGACAGCGTTTGTCACTGTCAAACCGCTAGCTTATGGTATTCTAGTGCAAACAACTAGTAATGCATAGGCAACTCCGCTGCAGTTAAGTCATATCAAAACAAACAATGAGCAGACGGAATGGAAAAGCAATCTCGGGCCAGAGGTCAATTCATGTCTGGCATTTAAGTGATGTACAGTTTGTGGCTAATGCACTTCATTATGAATGATGGTGCAAATAGTGAGAATGCAGGAGCCGGTCATCAATATGGAAAACTATTTAGACCAGAAAAGCATCCATACAGTGTGTTTATAGTGGGTGAGACAAGCAACGGAGATGCCGTTAGGCAGGAGGTCAAAGTAGCTTGATAAAGGTTATCAGTTAATCTGTTCTGAGTGATGAATTAGAACACATGTATAATTAAACTATACATTTAAATGATATACTCACACACAAACAAACATTGCACACAAACGCCAACATGTACACAAATACACAGACACAACCACACACCTAGACTAACATGCACACATCACTCACAAACACACACAAACACAAACACTCACACACACACACACACACACACACACACACACACACACACACACACACACACACACACACACACACACACACACACACACACACACACACTAAAATAAATTAAAATAAACTACAATGATACAAAAATCTGGCTGAAGTGAATCGTTCCTCGGTCAACCAAGTATTCTGTACCTGTTAAAGGTTTGACTTGTTAAAATCCAACTCCATAGATTGATACCGAGCCTTCTATATGCTCTGAATATTGTATAAGCATGTAGAAGCAATAAAAAGGCTTCAAACCCACGTAAGCAACCCGACTGGGTTTGCAGAAAGCCTTGGTTATGAGTCCACGTCCAAGGAAAGCACACGCTGACATCACAAATATCCCAATCATCCTTGTCCACATGTGACACATTATACAACAGTTCTATACATTCACCTTCTGGTTCTGACAGACAGAGTAGAGATGCTAAGGGGAGGGAAAACGCAAATCCACAGAGGGTGAGCTGAAAGTGCCAGTGTGCCTAATTAGTACTGGAGAAACTCAGCCTTTAACAGAACATAGTGGCTGCTCTGGGCTCGGCCACCAGCAGGAACACACCTGAGGCCAAACAGGGACATTTTTCTCTTTCACTCTGCTTGGTCACCTATTCTTTAACCTTCATTCGCAGACAAGCAAACACACGCACACACAGAGTCTCAGACCCTGGCTGGCTTGAGAGACGTAAAGGTCCGTTGGAGATGTTGGCAGACAGCTTGCTCTCGGTCAGGCTGATCAATGGATCGATGGCCGTGCAGCAGACATCCCACCCACTCTCTGCGAGGGCGGTGGGTGGAGAGAGGCCCACAGAGCTGACCAGACAGCAGACAGACGGAGACACTGATAGAGAGATGGATTTACAAGATATTCCTTTGGAAGACTTGC
>NC_082391.1:3750644-3760644 GCF_031168955.1 Gadus macrocephalus | reverse complement strand
ACTCTCTGTAAACAATGATATAAATGTGATCTAAAGATCACGAGGGAAATAAAACATTTTTTAAATGTGCATACACATTTTGTCAAGTGACAAGCAAAGACTTTTGTGTTTAATTAAATATTCATTGGTGTCCATCGGTTGATAACATTAGCATGTTATTCAGTTCGATAGGCGTTAGTTCAGACAGTATTTGATAGGTTGACTTTAATACAGAACTTTTCACCTGAATCTGACCGAAGCCTCATGAAGCACCTACCGAGTTCTAGTCCACTTACCTCTTAATAAACCAGGTTTTGAACCTTTACCAGTCCAAGTCATACCTAGCCCCGAGACCATGAAACCAGCGGATTGAAAATGACGCATGATCCAGATTTATGATAAACTAAGTTAAACCACAAGGAATTCTGGGCTTCTATAAAAAAAATGCACCTTTTTTTAACCCTCTGGAGCTCTCCCTATAAAAAGGTGTCCCTGTAAAAAGGTGTCATTGTGCCAGGATGTCCTACTCACGTCATCCCCAGGCATCTGTGACCTGTCTGCTATTCATTTATATGTTCAGCTTTCAATAAATAAAATGTGTAAAGTGCATATATTTTCTGCATATTTTCCCCTGGATAATGAGTTGATGAAGTTCGGTATAAACCAGAGCCCTTTAACTACACAACAAGGTCTCTTGATATTGTCTTGTTATAAAAATGCTGAAATATGCATTTATAAAGGAAGAACAAGTTCTTATGAATCACGATAATAGAGCACGCGGGAACAAAGCCTCGAGATGGGTTTTATTGGTGTTCCCTGCTCTCCTCATGCATAACGAAGGGTGAATAATTTGAGTGCATGTTCGATTTTTCCCAGTGACGTATAAGTCACGCATAAGTATCTCATGTGATGGCCAACCTCAACTGAAATGCCGATGCATCCTTTTCGCACAACCCCAGTTGAAATAAGAAAGTGTATACACATGGAATCACGCATGCAACAAGAACAACACCCCACCCACTATCGTTCTCGCGTCTCCTTGTACCATGTGTTCAGTGAAATGTCCGTATCTAGAACCGTAACAGTGTTTGGCTAACGCTAGAAGGCAGCTTTGTCTTTTCGGCAAGCAGCTGGATGACTTGTTAAAGTGGACGATTTTTCACTACTACTATCACTGCTACTTCTAGGGCCCCGACTCTTAAATCCTGATGTCATATTAATCTGGTATTTCTGCATATTGATTTTGGAGACCATGAAATATTTATATTTGAAGCGTGTTTTTTATTTTTCCTTCTACTGTCAGTTCGATCTGTATAAAGCAGCACGTGGGAGTTTGGAGTCTTAACAATGTTTACTTGTTGTTTATCTTGCCTTACCATATTCTGTGTGGAATGGTTTTCTTGCTTACGTACTTGACCCAACTGCAGGTGACACACACACACAACCCCCCCCCCCCACGCGCACACACACACACACAGGACTGTTGGGCTATTTTGTGCCTTTTCGGCCCTGTGTTTGCATGCACCCATGGCCTGCAGTGTGTGTACGTGTTGTCTTTTACTTCCCGCTACAAGCGTTTTTGGGTGTTTGACAGCAACTGTTTTTGGCAGCCTCCCTTTCCTAACATTGCTTCCCCCTGTCCCTCCCTCCACCGCCTCTCCTCCCTCCCCCACCGCCTCTCCTCCCTCCCCCACCTGCCTCCATCCCTGGCTGCTTTTTCTCTTCCTCTCCTCTCTTCACCTTCCTCCCACTCCTCTCCTCGACACACACCTACAGCCTTCCTCCTCCTGGCCCTTCTGCTCCTCTGCCTTTCCTCTGTCTTGCTGTTGGCAACCGCGGCAGAACAGATCCCTTTTGCTTATCGAGCTCTCGTTTCATTATTCTCCCAAACTTGAGCGTTTCAAGTCGTTACACTTCACTCAAGTGTCAGGATTGTGTATATTTATTTGCATATTTATTTTGTATTTATAACATGACCCTAAGCTAGGGGAGTCACTTGAAAACCACTGAGACGGTGCCTCTGTGGAGACTCAGTTTTGGTTTATATTTAAAGTGGCGGGGGGGAAGGGGTGAGGGGACATCAACAGCGGTTATTCCCGGGGCAGGCCTTAGAAAGGTCTTCAAGTTCTCCTTGAGCAGAACACCTGGGGAGAGCTACAGGGACAGGGAGGAGGGTGGAGAGAGGGTGGAGGAGGGAGTGTGGAGTAGGGATGAGGGAGGGAGGAGGAGGAGGGAGGAGAGAGTGTGAAGTAGGTAGGAGGGACGGAGTGAGCTGGTTGTTAATCTGCCTGTATTCATTCAGGACTCTTCCGTCGTATACATAACGTCTTGAACAGGCACCGTCACACCCGACCACCCGTCGTTTGCTCCCTCTGGGACCACCGAGCTCTCCCTAGCATCTGGCTCTCAGAGTCTGTTGTGGGGCCTGCTGACGCCCAAAACTATCATAGATATATATGTATATATATGTATCTATCAGATATATATATATATATATATATAGAGAGAGAGAGAGAGAGAGAGAGAGAGAGAGAGAGAGAGAGAGAGAGAGAGAGAGAGAGAGAGAGAGAGAGAGAGAGAGAGAGAGAGAGAGAGAGAGAGAGAGAGAGAGAAAAGCAAGCAGGTTGAGTTGATGATTCATTTAGGGAGAGGGAGAGAGAGGGATAGAAGGAGAGATGAGAAGGCCCCGTGTCCATCTGTAGAGATATAGCTTTACCTATTTGGAAATAGATAGATCTAGATATTTCAGATGCCATAGATATAGCTATATATTTCTACATATCTATCTCTATATATAGCTGTGTTGCATCTGTTTCGCTGGCCTTCACGCCTCACCGACATCCCTATTATTTTCCTGTTCATTGTCTCATCCCCTCGGTGACAGGATGGTATCAACACAGTAACGACACAATTGACTCAAACACAGTCGCGGTTGTCTGCTCGGTTGCTTCTTCTTTGCTTTTCTGTCACTTCCCTTTATTTTCCGTACACTTTTCATTATCATCTCGATTCCTCCCAGCCCCTGAATGTTCCCTCTCCCCCCTTCATTTCCTCGCCATTCTCTAATCATCCGACTCTGTCTCCACTTCAAAGCAGACTCTTGGTTGATTGAAGCTCGTTAGGGCAGGAAATGAGCAAATGGCGGGGTGGGCCGGGGGGGTTGGGGGGATCTTTCATAATGGCCACCGATATTCGTTCAGGAGTGAGAGTCGAGCATTCCTGTGTGTGTGTGTGTGTGTGTGTGTGTGTGTGTGTGTGTGTGTGTGTGTGTGTGTGTGTGTGTGTGTGTGCGCGTGCGTGCGTGCGTGCGTGCGTGCGTGCGTGCGTGCGTGCGTGCGTGCGTGCGTGCGTGCGTGCGTGCGTGTGTGTGTGTGTGTGTGTGTGTGCGTGTGTGCGTGTGTGTGTGTGTGTGTGCACATGTAGAGAGCCAGAGTCTGTATGTGTGTGCACGTGGTGAGGTTGAGGTTTAAAGTGTGCACAAAAACACATCGTCTACATGCCCAACGAGCGGGTCTGGAGATTTGTGAACGCATGCATAGGGGCTAATTTGTGTGACTGTATCTGTGTGTGTCCTCTCATTTACCCTTGAAATATGAAAGGGCTTTGACTAAAGTGTCAGAAACTCCCGGTGGAGCAGAGCTGGCCAAATCACCAAAACGCAGTCCCCGTGCAGTGATTTGAAAATGCGGAAAAGAAACGAGTCATTTCACACTATTTATGGACCAGTCGGACGGTTTGTAATGCCACTCCAGAACCATTTTACCCATTGTACACATAATCCATTACACGTCTATCACACCGTCACATTCGTTTTATTTCATTTTATTTAAATTCTGATGAACACACATTCAAACCTTCCTTCAGCCCGTCCCTATACGCTTATTGTTAAGAGCTATTGTCTCTCTTTCTTTCCTACTCCTTCAACTTAATTCCCCACTCCTCCTGATATTCTCACATATGCGGGCAAATTTAAACAAACTTTCAGGCGATATTATCTCAGCCTATCAATTAACATTCTGGGTTTCAGGGAAAAATGATAATACAACTTTTTTAATAAGTAACTGCTTTGCTTTTCAGTCTGCTGCCCTCTCACCCTACATTTTTGAGTTAAATCCCACATTTATGTAAAAAAATGTAAAAAATCCCATATTCCTTATCCAAGAAAAAATATCCTTTTTTTTTTAGTTTTATGTCTATGTGAATTTATTGTCTGACATTCATCACATGTTTTTTAATTTTATTACATTGCTCTCAATGTTAGCCAATTATCCAATTCATAGCTAGGCCGCCCACCAACTCATTCACCAGCCTTGAGATACACAGTAAGCTAGCTTTGACCCGTTCAATTCATGGACTCATGGCCAACTATACATTTTCATGGAACTCAAACCGTGAATACTGATGTTCATCGAGTGTCTCATCCCTCAGCATGGTGCCACTGCTCACATCCTGCCAGGCGACCAGCCTGAATTCTCACTGCCACGAGACACAGGAAGGGAGATTTTGAGTTTACTTGCTTCGACTTCCCTTAAGGTGCCTTTGAATACCCATTGTTGCCCTTCCCCAATGAATTCATAACTTCTTTTCTCTGTAAGAAACTTTCTGGCCGACTGCAAAGGAGAGGTGGCTGTGAGGGAAGCCAACAATAACAACAAAGTTAGACCGCAGCGAATGCAAAGCTCTGTCGTATTGTATTGGCCTTAAACTTGAAGCTGTACTATGCAAACAAATATAATGGTAAAAATATAATAAAAAATCGATATGGTCCTTCAAGGTATATTGGCCGATAAGGTAGTTGCCAGGATGGGGAAAAGCATTATTATCCTTGTTAATCCTTACTATCCTTGTAGTCCCTGCTTGGTCGATATTACAAAGTACATAAACATATGAGGGAATTCTGTTCCATTTCTATTTTGCTTTTGAATCTCTCCTGCTTGAACTGGGTGCTGCTTATCCTTAAATAACTTTTTAGAAAAGACGTATAGTCTTAATGGCCAAGCCCTCAATCTCAGACCTTCCCCTCCCCTGGGTCCGGTAGCAGCTTCAGATCCTCTGTAATGTCCATCACAAATCTTGGCTGAAAACGAAGGGAGCACATTTAGGTGGTTCAGGCGCCTGAACCCTTTGGAGCGGTGGAGCAGAGACAATGAAAGCTGGCAGAGTCAGGGCCCTGTTTGATCACACCTACCTCACTGCAAAAAGGTGTTTCTGTAGTGTGGGCCAATGTTCTTTATGTTTTAATTCTCACTTTTGCTGTAGTTTGAGATTCATTCGAATATATTTAGCTGACGACTAAATAGATTATTATCATTAATGTTTATATTTGTTTGTGTTTTGCTGTATTTTTCAAGTTACTGACGTTGCCAGGGGTTCAATTCCCAGTAGGCCTAAGGCATCTTTCTCACAGTATGGCAGGACTCTGCATTTATAGTATTATGATTGTATTACTGCAGTATTTTAAATATACAGGCAGTTAAAGGGGCGGTAAGATTTAAGGGCTATAGTTTGAGTGAAATTTCTTAGAAATGTCATAGCCATCCGTCAGCTGTAAGTGAGTGAAATGCTCTGTGGGAATATCTCGTTCTGGTTGACTGAACTCTCCTCTGTATCAGCCAATTTAGATTTGCGATGACGCCTATGTTTTTTCTGACCAATCAGGCCATCTCTCCCGTGATTGGCTTGGGGAATCCATCCTCCCTGTCAATCATATGCCCGCAAACAGCAGAGAGGTGTAGGAAGGCAGCAGGTGTCATTTTGGATGCTTGGTTACGAAATCTTGCTCTCTTCTGCCCCCTTTGCATCTGTGTTCTTGCGTCAAAGAACATTGAAGATTTCCATGAAAAAGCGTTTGACAGTTTGAAAGACTTCTGGGTGTTCTTCTCCTTTTGGGATATTTCTCTTTCCAGTGAAATGTGGTTTTGTGACAAACCGGTCCGTTGATTGATTCCCCTGGTCTCCAAGTAGTCCACTGGTCGGTCTACTGGAGAAAAAATGCCTGTGATTCATGCGAGTGTTGGGGATGTAGTTCCATTAATTTAGATAAATGATTTACACGCTGCTACAATAGCAATGTTGTCTTTCGTGTCTTTAAATAATTATAGAGATTTAAACCCTTCGCTGGCAGGTCGTCTTTGAACATTCAATAAGTACAGTGTTGTACTCCCCACCCCTTGACATTTTTAATCAAATGAGTCATCTATCTCTTAAAAGTCACCTTTTTTTTTTCAAGGAAGTTAGTTTGTCAGTAATCACGCCCATGTTTTTGACACTTCCATAACTTAAGTGTTGTCGTAACCCCAAAACGTAGGAAAAAAATAATAATTATTATATCTCTCTCAGTGACTTGTAGTATTGATCTGCAGTGTGTTTCCCTCTCAGTGGTTAAAATAAACCACTGAAAATAAAGTTTTCTTTATTTTTCCAACCAACATCTGTGAAAATCTGTGTAGTTTGTTTTGTTGTTGTCTAAGAATTGTTAAAGAATACCTGAATTTCTGGAACACATTAAGGTCGATGTCAACGACTACAACACATTTAAATTGCTTCTAGCCTCAATTTCCGGAGATTGTATTTAGCCAAAACAGCGATGTGAAAAAAGTCAAAGTTCAAAATTCAAGGTTCAAAAGCTTTATTTGTCCAACATGTTGCCATGTTAGAAAATTGTCTTTGATTAAAGGCAGTCTGTTCTCTAATTGTTTGTACGTGGTGCTCGTGTCAAGTTGAGTCAAGATGGTGACTCAGGGCATGGCGCCATATTAAAAATAGAAGGATTATCGTAGCCCTGAAACATGTCACCATTGGTAACGGCAGCCCACTCACGACGACCCCTCCTGCGATATATATATATATACCCAGGCTTTTCACTGAGTCCATTGTGTTGTGAGATGATTTATTTATTTATTTTATTTTATTTTTTTATTATACAGGAAAGTATAACAAGTAACAAAGTTACAATATAATCGGGCCTGTCTCAGTAAAATAACTGATTTCCAGCAGGTTCCTGTTTTTTTATGATAAAGGAATGGAGGCTGGATGTGGCCTATAGGGCTGGTTTAACAGCACTTTACTTTCCTAATGAGGTAATCAACACGACTCCCCTCTGCCTCACACAACACACACCGTGATAATTACCTTGCTTCCTTCTACCTTCCCTCACATGTTACCCTTCTACAGGTCATCACCATTTAACTAACGCACACACACACCCACACACGCACGCACACACACACGCACACACACACGCACACGCACACGCACACGCACACGCACACACACACACACACACACACACGTGGAAATCCATGTGCAAGGGCTAATCAAACATACCTATACAAACAGAGCAGTAAACGCAAACATACACACACGCACAAATGCCCACAGACTAAACCTACACATACTCAGACAGGTATATGTCACTCATTCAACTTTGTGTCTAGCATGAGCATTTCGTCCAATAACCATATATTGGTACGCTTCATGTTCCATAATTCAGCTCAAATTAAATCTCATTTATTCAAAAAAATTCTGGCTTAATGCACCTTATTTTACGCTTCGATCTGCATACCTATGCATCCAGAGGACAAATTAGGAAAACTAAATATTTTTCAAAGCACCAGGTCTGTGCAATTAGTTGAAGCCCAAGTTGTGTCTTTGATGTGCAAGTGTGTAACGGTAAGAGAGGACATTTTAATTAAAGAAGATGAGAGGCAAAGGAACAACCGAGACAAATGGAGTCTCATTATAGATCTGAAGGGGCAGATAAGTGGTGTTTCTGTTTTGCAAATTGAGTATTCTCAGTATGAGGCGCCTTTCCTTCGTCTTTCAATATCGCCTCGCATTTCTCCTGCGGGTTCTCCATTTTGCATTGACTGCTTGGTAAACAGACCTTAGCCTGAAGCGTACGGCCGAGGGTGCTCGACCGGTCTCCAGGAGGCCCCTTCCGCGTGGGGTGAACTCCCTTCAGGGCCGACACAGCTTTCTTTCTTATTTTTCCTTATTTGTCTGAAGCCCCTGCAAGATCAACCTGTCGCTTCTCTTGATTGACAACTGGGCTGGTCTTATCACATAACTGGGCTGGCCCAATCGCAAATTGAAACTCCACCCCTTTGGGTCAGAGAAAGACGGCCCCTCCAGACGGAGGCTGCCAGATGTGCCGGACTCACTGATATGACGACTGCAGAGCCTGCAACCCCCCCGGGCCACGGCGCTGACGAACGCACACGCCCTTCTGGGGCCGGCAGACACACACGGCCGCCCAGCAGGGAACGCTCTGCCAGCGCAGGACAAATGTATGCGCGATGGCGAGAGATTGGGGTGTGCCTGTCTGGGCCAGCCCTGGCCCTGTTCCAGGACTGTTTTTATTCACCCAGTCCGAGCCCTGACAGCAGAGAAGGGACACAGGGAGTCAAGCAAATGGTTTATAGGTCACTGCTTAACAAAAAGCCATCCAGTACACGCTTTGTACCATACTCTACTCTACCCTATGAATACATTTTGCACCCACGATTCCTTGGAATGGACGCTCCACTGTAATTCCTCAGTACCATGTATTCTATTTGAATTGTAATGCAATAAAATGCAACCCTGTTTTGTTCTTTGACATGCAATCGTCATGGACTGGTAATGGTGAGGCGAGACCGCTGCGCCAACTGTGTCTCAATAGGGAACACTCAAGTTCAACGCATCATACAGCTTTCGAAAAAAAAAAAATATATACGTATATTATATATATATATATATATATATATATATATTTATATACATAAAATATATGTATATATATTTGTCGAAAGCTGTATGAGCAGTATATACAGTATATATATATATTACACACTATAGTTCAAAAGTTTGGGAGTTTTCCATGAAAACTCACACATTATTCAACAGTTTTTCTCTGAGCAAACATAATAAAAAAGTGTTTTCTTATCAATAATTAGCGTTTTAACACTATGAGCTAAACAATGCACCCTTAGAAACCAGGAGTGAGGGTTGCTGGAAATTGGCCTCCTCTGTAAACCTATGTAGGTATTCCATAAAAAAACTGACATTTCGAGCTAAAATAGTCATTTACAACATTAACAATGTTAAGAGTATTTCTGATGAATTGATTGTTATCTTCATTGAATAAAACAGAGCTTTTCTTTGAGAAAATAAGGACATTTCTAAGTTAACCCAAACTTTTGAACGGTAGTGTATGCATATAAAATAAATAAAGTAAGTCATAATGTAAACTCGTCACCGTACACCGTACAAGCAATTATTTGACGCAAAATAGAACAAAAACAATTTGATTTGATTTTCAAAACGATTATCTTGCTTATGCACAAAATACCACTATGCTAGATTGGAAACAGTGCCCATAACCACAGACTATTATTACTGTTATTCATAGCAGCGATCTATTATCCAAAAAAGATCTAATAATAACGGTATGGAGTGAATGATCAGAATCGAGCCATGTAAGATACTGCATAAACAGCCTCTATCATTATTCCCAGTGGTCAGATATTTATTAAGTGTTCAGCCATAGGGATAAAGGCGTCTGGTCCTTCTAGTCTTCCCCCGTAGGACTCTGAAGAGAAGGTCAAACCCTAAAGCCTTCCTGAGCACAGGCCTATTAAAGAAGTCATTAAACTGGTCCTGTCCCCCCGCAAGGATCTTACTGACCACTTTCACCAGCGTTCCTGGTCCATTGTAGATTCAAAGAGCTAAGCTTCCAAACCAGGCCACCATACAAAATGTTACAAAAGATTCAGTAAATGCTATGTGAAAATGAAATTGCTATAACGTTGACATTACCTCCACTCCTTTTGCGTAAGAAATATACTTCTAATGCTTAATCATTCAAATCACCATGTATAATTGATATTGATTCGGAGCAGACCTGCACCTTTTTACAGATGGTGTCATTGTTGGCAACAGAAATCTGTTTATTTAAAAAATCAAGGTGATTATTATAGTCCACAATCCCAGTGTCAATTTCCACTTCATTTACTCCTTAGGTAAGGAGGTGACCTCCTCA
>NC_082391.1:3740644-3745644 GCF_031168955.1 Gadus macrocephalus | reverse complement strand
TATTTATTTTTTTCCTTACATCAAGGACATTGTGTGGCGTTTTGGGAAATATGTGACAAACATTGTCCAATGTGTGAACAGGACTAATCTGTAATAAATCGGCCAGCAATGAGCTAAGGAGATTAGGAAGTAAAAAAAGGGGAATATTTACCGTCAAATTGAATTCATCAATGCGGATATCATTGTGTGTGTCGCCCTCCGTCTGAAACAACCCAAATATATTAAAGTGTATTGTTGTGTCCTCGACTCAAGAAAAATGCGTCATCAGTTAAATACACACCTTCAAGCAGGAAGTCTGGTTGTAGTGACTAGAAAAGCGCTTTTGGCTAGAAAAGCGCAATATAAAAAAAAAGAAAGAAAAAAGTGAAGGCGCAAATCTGAGCCGCACCTGGCTGCCGCGCTGAGTCAAACCACGTCAAACCACACTGAGCAAACCACGCTGTGCCTAGTCAAACCACGTCAAACCACGCTGTGCCGAGTCAAACCACGTCAAACCACACTGAGTCAAACCACGCTGTGCCTAGTGAAACCACGTCAAACCACGCTGTGCCGAGTCAAACCAAGCTGTGCCGAGTCAAACCACGTCAAACCACACTGAGTCAAACCAAGCTGTGCCGAGTCAAACCACGTCAAACCACACTGAGTCAAACCACTCTGTGCCGAGTCAAACCACGTCAAACCACACTGAGTCAAACCACGCTGAGCCGAGTCAAACCACGTCAAACCACACTGAGTCAAACCACGCTGTGCCTAGTCAAACCACGTCAAACCACGCTGTGCCGAGTCAAACCGAGTCAAACCACACTGAGTCAAACCACTCTGTGCCGAGTCAAACCACGTCAAACCACACTGAGTTAAACCACGCTGTGCCGAGTCAAACCACGTCAAACCAAACTGAGTCAAACCATGCTGTGCCGAGTCAAACCACACTGAGCCAAACCACAGTGTGCCGAGTCAAACCACGTCAAACCACACTGAGTCAAACCACGTCAAACCACGCTGTGCCGAGTCAAACCACGTCAAACCACACTGAGTTAAACCATGCTGTGCCGAATCAAACCACGTCAAACCAAACTGAGTCAAACCATGCTGTGCCGAGTCAAACCACACTGAGCCAAACCACAGTGTGCCGAGTCAAACCACGTCAAACCACACTGAGTCAAACCACGTCAAACCACGCTGTGCCGAGTCAAACCACGTCAAACCACACTGAGTCAAACCACGTGGTGCCGAGTCAAACCACGTCAAACCACGTCAAACCACACTGAGTCAAACCACGTGGTGCCGAGTCAAACCACACTGAGTCAAAGCACGTCAAAGCACGTCAAACCACAGTGAGTCAAACAACGCTGCGCCGAGTCAAACCACGTCAAACCACACTGAGTCAAACCACGTCAAACCACACTGAGTCAAACCACGTCAAACCATGTCCAACCGAGTCAAACCACACCATGCCGAGTCAAACCAAGCCGCGTCAGACCTCAAAGTTCAAAGTTCAAAAGCTTTATTTGTCCAACATGTTGCCATATTAGAAAGTTGTCTTTGATTGAAGGCAGTCTGTTCTCTAATTGTGTGTATGTGGTGCTTTTGCAAGAAGTATGTTGTGTGTGTATTGCCTTGGGTATGAAGAATTTTGTCTAGAGAGATTTTTTGGCTAGAGGCACTCTGTATCTTCTGCCTGGTGGAAGCAGCTCAAAACATCCGTGGAGTGGGTGGGAGGGATCCAGGGGAATGAAATTGGTCTTCCTTTCCACTGCTTGAGTTTGCAAGTCTGAAAGCTGTTTTGGTTTTATGCTGGTTATTTTGCTTGCCTGCTTAATTATCCTAGCCAGTTTTCCCTTGCATCTGCTTGTTAGGAAGCTGTACCAAGATGTTATGTTGAAGGAGATGACAGATTCGATCAGTGTCTGATAAACCGTCAATAAAATGTCCTTTCCGACATCAAACCCTTTCCTAGTTGCAGTGAGCTCTCCTTGAACCACAGGGCCATGGCTCTGACATACTGCCTGTAAGTGGACAGGGTTTGCTCGTCTGTCAGGTTGGCTACCACGCCATGTCATCAGCATATTGAAATAGTTTTAGTCCATTGACCTTGCAGGTGATCTCATTTGTGTAGATAGAAAAGAGAATTGGTGACAAGACACATCCCTGTGGGACTCCTATATTTAAAATGGTGTTGGTAGATGTCACACCATGCACTCTCACATGCTGGGGTCTGATCATTCAGAACTCCTTAATCCAGAGTGTCAGGGTTGGGTTGACTTATAGCTGCTGAAGGCGATGTAGAAGTGTGTTGATATTTGCTGCGTTGAAGGCTGATGAAAAATCCATGAATAGAATCCTGACCAAGGAGTGTTGGGAGTCAAGGTGCCTTGTCACAGTGTCCAGGAGAGCTAGACTGGCATCCTCCACACACCGTCTTGGTTCATAGGCAAACTGCAACGGATCCAGACATTCTCCAACCATGGTGTTGAGTTCCTCTGCCACAACTCTCTCCATACATTTGCAGAGGATAGAGGTGAGTGCCACAGGTGGGAAATCGTTCAGGGCTTTGGCATGAGGCTTTTTAGGAACAGGGAATCATCCCTGTTCCTAAAAAGCCTCATGTAGTCTCCTTCCATGCCCTGGGAACAAAGCTGGCATCCAGAAATAGCCAAAAGAGTTGTGTCATCACACCACCTAGCTGGGTTGCACACTCCTTCAATAGCCGTCCCTTCAGCCTGTCTGGATTTTTTGTGGACTGGAGACGGGTAAAGATTGAAACAACCCTCTTCTCCTCTACACAGATGGATTCAGAGGGGTAGTTGTATGTGACCCCATCCTCCACAGAAACATTGCTGTTGAATCTGGCATAGAAGGTGTTTAGTTCTTCAGCAAAGGCAACAGGGTCTGGGCATTGTATCTTGGCAGCATTCTGAGTTCCTCGCCGAGTCAAACTGCGCAGAGTAAAACCACGCAGTGTCAAATCTTGCCGTGTCGGGCTAGCAGTGGAGTGGAAACCCTACCGCAGCAACCAAAAGATAAATATCAAGAATAATTTGTGATTAAAAACCTTGAAGTAGGGAGGAGGACAATCATAGATAAAAGAGGGAAAGAGGCAATGGCAGGACTTATTAAAAATGGGGCAAATAAAATTGTACTGAACAAGGAGGCAGGTGGATATCGAATAATAATTGTTTATTGGGGATTGGCAGTTGTTTTTATTTATTTATCATGGTCGTGAGTTTGTGCTTGTGTCTGAAAACCTATAAAATGCCTGGGTATATGGCAAGCTTTGCCAAGGGAAGAAATAATGCTAAACAGAATGGCTTTTGGTGTGTCGACTCACTTTGGGGTCAGAAAGCACAGTAATAACATACATTTACTGGAATTCCCCCTAATCATTTTGTTCTGTCTTGCTTGTTATATTGCAATCATAAACATATTCATGATCTTATGCATCCCATATTCATCTAAATGATATATGAAACGAGTAGAGCAATCCGAGCAACTTTTAGAAATGTACAAGCAACTCGTAGAAATATATGAAGCACTACTAGAAATATACTAGCTGATGTGTGATGAGGATAATGTGTGTGTGTGTGTGTGTTTGACTTTAATCATTACATAGCTTTTCCCAGATGTTTGATTTACTGTGCGTGTTTGCTATTGTAACACTCCAAATGACATTGATCATTCTCCCAGGCAGCTCATTATATGATGCGTGCACCATATACGTATATGTATATATGTATATGCGTACGTGTATTTTTTACGGCTTGTATGCTTAAAAATTCAAAGATTTTACTGTGTATATCCTCGTATATTTCCATTTGCAGAGGTCACATGAGAACTTTTTCTTTCTCATTGGGCTATGAATCGGTTAGGGAGGAAATATGGCTGGGAAATATGGGCGTTATGACACAAATCGAATCAGGTAAAGTACAGCAACTACTGCCAGTTGCTTCCTTTCATTAGCCCTTTGTTCCGCAAAACCATCCATTACGGGACTATAACCTTTTAAATCTCCTATGTAAAATAAAGTGTTCCTCCGTAGAAGTCCTTGTATCTGCACCTGCATCTGTTATTCTTTGAGGAATACAGTATGAAACCACAATTGGCTGTTTTGGTGACCACTGATAATGAATTCATTCCAGGAGTTAATGGAGCTTGGAGGCTTGAGTCCATAACCCAACAAGGTTCGTTGTGCTTCTCCTTGCACTATGTAACTATTTCCCGGACTTCATTAGTGTTGCTTTACCTCGCGACCCTGTGAACATTGCTGCAGGTATCACATTTGGTCACAATGATTTGAAATCATGAGTGTTTAGTTAATAACACCCATTCACCCACAGCGTAATTGAGCCTGCGTTTCCCTGAGGAAAAGCGTAATTACAGAGTTGTTACCTGCGAAGAAGTACAGCAAACATTGTTTAAAGTGGCCCATGCATACGTTTATTAGCAGTTCATACAAACATGATGGCCTTATTCAACACTTTTGTATATAATTCTTGAAATCTAGATTATGATGAAGTCCTGCCTGGAACAGGGAGACTTAGATAAATAACTCAATAATTGTCTTATAAACACGATGGTGATCCGACAAATGGACCAACATGAACCTCATGGGATCGATGTTGTAAACAGCTGCCTACACTCTATTCTCACGCTGTGTGGGCGATTATCGGACCATCAGATGTTTCTTCGGGTGTTTGACTTAAATGGATGACTTTCTTCTGGTCCCTATTATCCTGCTCTGCTATAATATTGCGACGTAAAATGCATTGATTCATCGTAGAACGTATGCGCTCAGAGGGGACCTGCAATCACAGTTTTGTCAGTAACCCGGGTCTCCCAGTCCCTCTGCTCTGCCCAGTTGATCCAATCAGGAGAAAGAACTCCACAAAGAGGGAGATAAGCTAGTCAGAACGATGGCATAGCGTACAGCGCCTTTCTAAACATGATCAAGTGGTCCCGGGCCGGGCTGTCCCTGAAAAGATGACATATCATTTTGGTGGATC
>NC_082391.1:3715644-3728144 GCF_031168955.1 Gadus macrocephalus | reverse complement strand
AAAGTTATTCTTTGAAATATTTAATAAATCGATGTATTTTATCCATCTAACTTCCTCTCTATTATATTATCTCTATTATACTACATTCGGTGTTATCCTTTCTCCAGCCAACATTCTATTTATTTTTCCGGTTGAAATGTTCCGCTCCTCTGCCCTCGTTTTCTCTCAAATCCTTTCATCATATGTTTGCATTGCATGTCCTGCCAGCACTCTCAAGTGGTCCTCTCTCTCCCTGTCTCGCTCTCTACCTCTGAAAGGTACTGCTTCTTCTCAAGGATGTCCTGGATTTGCTGCAACTCAGTCACCATGGGGACGGTCACCGAGGAAATATTGAGAGGAAGAGAGGCGAGGAAGTGAAGATGCATGCAGCAGAAATAAAGAAGGCAAGAGAGGGACACATTCGAAGACAGATTCTGACACATTTGAGTGTCTGAAAGTCCGAAGCAAAGGTTGCTTGCAGATATACCTTAAAGGGAAAACTATGTTCATGATTGAGCTCTATCAATACATGAAACAATAGGGACATGAATTTTTTAAGATGGATTGATAGTTGGTTACCTCAATAAACCCTGAATTCGTAAGTTGTTCAT
This sequence comes from Gadus macrocephalus, assembly GCF_031168955.1. NCBI lineage: Eukaryota > Metazoa > Chordata > Actinopteri > Gadiformes > Gadidae > Gadus > Gadus macrocephalus. The sequence goes on along the minus strand of NC_082391.1, from coordinate 3,727,554 downwards.
GTTTGTATGGTTATGACCAGATGATTGGGTACCCTGGTTTGCTGGGTTTGCTGAGTCCTCCTCCAACTGTCAATCATGGCGGGAGTATGCAATGTCCAGGTTCCCCCAGTTTCTGGGCATCGGTCTGGGACAGAATGTGGAATCAGGCACCCTAGCTTGCATCCTCCATGGCCAGCCAGGGTTGACGGGTTATGTGCGATGACCTCCTACTGGAGGTTTTAGTATGTGGAGCAGTCATTACAGTAGAAGGTGGGCAGGGTTCCGAGGCAGCATGCCTTTTGTTTTCTGGAACATTGATCTGGTACACCTTGTGGGGTGTGACATCTGTTTTTCTTGGATGTAGACCTATTCCCCTATGCATTTGAATCTGACGAGTGGATATTTTGACAGCGCGTCTGCAGTCTCCGATGAGACAGATGCACATGAATTTCAAACTTCAAATGGCTCAGTTTATGGCCAAATAATATGGCCTACTTCACACATAAGGAATCAAATAAGGAGTCCTCAAATAAATTTCGGCAAAGAAAATTTAACACTCGTATGATATGCGGTAACTGTGGTTCTATTTAATGATATACTCAATACATTATAAACATTGTTTCTTATCAGTATTGTATGCATTATCGTTATCGACTTGTGTTCCTAATATGCATGTGTCCCCCCGGTAATATACATTGCCATGGACTGTATTATGCATTACGTGTTTTGTTTGCGTGTGTTTAAACAGATGGACGCAAACACGCGTGTCCGCATTCATTAATTATTTTACACATACACACTTCATTCATTCTTTTTAACATTCACTCGCGGTAAAACAATGTTTTCTCACAATCAAATACTCATCAATCCTAAAAGTTATTGGTATGTACACGATGTTGGTGTCAAGAAAATATGTGTTTGCTGTACGGTGTTTGCAGATGCATTGATTTAAAAGTACAACTTATTACCGCTGTATCAGCTGTTCTTTCCCAAATAATTTACCAAGAATGTGTGGCTAGGTAGATGAGAGAAGCAAAGTGTATGCGCGAGGTGCACAAGCAACATTATGCCTGCGCCCTTAAAATAGCATCTGAAGAACGCACCACTGACTTTAAACCAGGCATTTCCTGGTTTGTGGCGCAAGTGGTTTCTGAAACTGCAAAAATAGCACCAGGGAACGTTTGCGCCAGAACACGCCTCCTCCTTTCGCTGAACCCAAGGACAAAGTAAACGATTGCCTCTGTCGGCGAATCTAGATAATATAAATGGCCTTTCCTGTATCTCATCAACATGCCTCGTTGTTAGGGGATGCAGAAGCACCTTATACTCACTAGCCTCCAGTACGATATTAACACCGAGCAACCAGTGGTTGACAAGTTGTCTTAGGATGTTATTATGTCTAATTTCTGAGTCTTTGTAACTGTGGCTGGATCCTCAGTCTAGAGTGTGGTCCTATCGTTAAACTGAGACGGGCAACACTGTCTTACCCCGAAACTGCCGTTAACCATAGTCCATAATCCACATTACATTTTCTCTCAGACCCACCATGTACTTGATTACAACCAACCCAATCCCATGAAGAATAAGACAGGTAACAGTCCTCCAGGTGCTAATCCAAACATACACCCCACACTATTTAGTTAGCACATTTCAAACCCTCTCCTTATCTCCTACTTCCTAGTTCTCAACATGGCCTCCTTGTGGCCTTCTCTTTTCCCAGTTTTCAACATTCAAAAAAGTCTTCACAGGAGGCTTTACTCCTACAGAACCTGCAGATTCACTCTTTTTAAAGGGGTGATTCTTGCTTTTTCAGCTTTTCCCATTGCTGTAGTTCTGTTATTTGACGTATGTATACATGTTTTACATCTCGGGAGGGGGGCCTTAATGCCACATGATACAAAATTGAGCGTTTTTGAAAGACCCTGAGTAAAAGTGAGTTCTTCAAGTTAGAAGGACACAGACAATATCCTGTCTTCTTAGGCCACACTATATTTGGTACTATAATACTATCTCTATTTTAATTGAATAGATTTTCTTATTTAAAGTCTTCCTGGGGATCTAGTCTAAATTGCATAATAACTTTTGATAGGAAACACAGGGGAGAAAATACATATTGTATTTGCTTGGAAAAATTCCAAAACAAATGGGGATTGCTGTTCGAGTAATGTCATACTTTGTTGTTTATACTGCGGGCGGTGGAATCCCAAAATAACTGAAATAGCCAATTGTGCCATTTCACTTCAATATTCACGGTGATGTTCACTGTGATATTAAGGCAATAAACCAATTATAAATTACACACTTCAATTTCACTTCAATATTCACTGTGATGTTCACTGTGATATTAAGACACCTCATAATTAAATATATGTGCGGCATGCCTTTTTAACAAAACAAAAATCATGATTAATACTAATAAATAAGCTTTGGATTTCCATAGCTTTTTTCAGTGCCCCAAAAACGCTTTAACAACTAATTAATTTAAAAGACAAATAAATGCAGACAAATAAACATAATAAGCGACCACTCCCTCAATAACACTCACTGTCTCATAATGAGATGGGATGGAGAAGGGGGAGGGGGTTGTTGGCTTTCGGATAGCATAGCACGACGGGAGCCAAAGGAGGTGAGGTTATGAGGCGTAGTCTGCATTTCAAAGGCACCGCGAAGAAGGGGAGAGAGAACCCAGGGAGGACGGATGTGATCCTGGAGATAGCGAGGTGGGGTGAATTAGTGAGTCAGGGCTGAGAGAGAGACGGGGGGGGGGGGGGGGTTGGGGTTTAAGGAGTAGCTGCCTAGTGGGAGCAGCGTGTTGTCCACCCTTCAGGCAGAACGCCGGGGATAATCAGACTATGGTCTGTTTTTCGGTCAATTAGGCCGATTATTTCTGTCAAGCAGATGAAAATAAGCGAGGTGAAGATGGGTGAGTGTGTGGGAGTGCGAGCACTCATCTCTGCCTCCTCGTTCTGCGCTTTTTATCCTAAACAGGTTCCGATGGCTGCTGGATCACCGGAAAGACAGAGGAGCACTTGTCTCACTCAGCAGGAAACCAACTTTATCAACATAAAGTTAGATAAGGTGTTTTACTTTGGTTCTTTAGTGAAAGTAGAGCTTATGTCCTATTCAATGTCATACATCCACCTAAAGCACAAGAAGAGACTAGAATAGAAACTGGTAGATTAGAGAGGAGACTGTGACGCAGGGGTTCACAGGGTTATTATAGTCTTAAGGTACGCAATGTTGCTGACTCATATTGCAGGATATTACATTTTTAACATGAAATAGAATGCATTCACCTGAGCACTTCAATGCATAACATATATGATGTATTTCCCTAACTTTCAGTAAGCAGCTCATAAATGTGTCTCTTTCATTGTGTAATTTATAGTTTGATGATTTGTTCCGTCAGTTCCTAGCATGTTACCGGGTTCATGGTAAAGTGGAACAGCAGGTCTTACTCTCTGCAACCCTAAAACTGAACAGGGAAATTAAACTGGATCCCCGATGTCCTCGGCGCATTATTTTAGAATTTCATTAACCTCAACGAGGCTCCCCCGTTGGGGTCAAATGCTTTTCACATTCTTTCACATTTGACTTGAGCCACTTTATCAGCTTCAGTCCTGCATAATGTTGATGTTCTTAGTCTGCTGCGGTGTTCTGCGTTAGACCTTGTGTTCGGGCCTAACCAGGCTTTTCTTTCCTCTAGGAATCCCGTCTCATAGCGGTTTCCTTGGTCAACCGTTTTACATTTTTTGAGTTCCATCAAGTCCCACTGGCCTCTCCAGAAGGGTTCAACATGCTCTATTTGTTCACTCGCTGCCCTCTCGTTGGAATTATTTGTCATCAAATAAATGTTATTCCGTCCTCATTATTTTCAGCGCAGTGGTGAACGAGCGGAAATTCTTACCTCTGAAATCATGCGAAGCAACTGACAGAAATACAACGTTTATCGAATTCTGCTCCCCCTGAGGCGATTATGTGAAAAAGTTCCCTTTTGTGAGAGGTGGACAAATCAAATTCAATAACGCTCAGCAAATGGCAAGCCAAAATCATGTGTGCAGGAATGATTCTTTCTTTCTCTCCCTCTGCCTCTCTCTCACCAACGTTTTGTGAAGAAAAAGCACCTTTTAAGATGTGGAACGCCGAAATTGCTAACACTAGGTTTGTGCTTGAGCTGCTCTGACATCGAGTGGAGTCGTTTAATTTCCATATCAAAGAGACTCCGGGAAAATCTGAATCCAAGAGTCGGACGCGTTCTAGCAGCGGCGCAGGCATGTAAAAGAGCAGTGATGGGAAGTGATAAAGAGAGGAGCTGTGATATAGACAGGGTGAACACATACTATGAAAGACCCAGCCAAGGTAAAAGGAAAGAAGGGGGTTCTGGTGAAAAGAGATACATGGTGGTGGGTTACTAATGATCTGTCTCGCACTGCGGAGAGGAAAGTATACCCTCGTTCAAGTCCTTGAATCGCAAAAGGAGAGACTTGTTTTTTTCTTCGTGGCACTAGCCGACAAGCGAAGTCAAGTCCAGACGAAGTGAACTGCGGCTCAGCCCAGAGAGGGGCTTAGCAGGGGGGTGCTGGTCTGGGGGGCTGGGAGGGCTATATGAGGACGGGGAAGGGGGAGGTTTGAATACGGCGGCGGCTACCCGTTTTCTCTCATTTCCTGACACCACGGTGCTGAGCGACGGGGGAATAGCACTTGTGTCAGCTCCCTGCAGTCTTTTGCTCCGTTGCCAAACCAAAGTAGGCTAATCCCGCCGCTGGTATGAGCGGCGTTCGAACCGCCACGTGCAAGAGGCATCGGGCACGAGGTGACTGTTTGAGCCGGGGAGCGCGGCTTGAAGCCTAGGATGAGAGGGTCATAGTCACAAGTCCCCATCTCAGGCAAAGAACGCGTTTTGTTTGGAGGACGCGGACAGCGGGTGACAGGAGCCAAACTGGGGGTCACAGGGTTCTTATGGCTTGCTTCGGCTGACGACAGAACTCCTCTCATCCAATGTTCAAAGTGCTCCGCAAACAAACGCCAATACCAAGTAAATATTCACACCCTTTGGAAGGAACATTTTCAATCATCCTCATCTTCGCCCTTCGTCACCCCTTGCCCAATCCAACCGAATATAGAGGAAATGTGTGTGTCATTTTTTTTTTTTAGAGCACACCCTTGAAGTGTTTCAACTCATCTAATACTCTCAACAGCCGCACCGGATCAGATAATCCGCGGCTGACTTGCAAGTTGTACCGGGGCTTAACAACATAGGAGTGTTCAGGGCAGCCAGCCCAGACCCTGTTATTCTGTATGTGATGAGTAGTAAGAGGCTCAGGGAAGTGAGATGTGGGATTGGTCTGAATTTGGAGGTTCTCCTGCATTAAAAAAAGACACTGAAGCAAGAAATGAAGAATTAGCAAGGCTTCTCATCATGTCGAAAAGGTGCTAGCACACTGCATCAGCAAACACCCAACACCATACTTTTAACTCGGCCCAATTAGCCCAAGCTGATGGGACATGCTGGCCTCACCCCCTACAACCACCATGCTGGTATTTAAGGGGCCTTTCATTGCTGTCCCGGGACATTCCGGGGACAAAGTGGAGGACAACAGAATTTGAAAGAAATGATCGTGTGGCCAAGTACGCTTATCAGTCCTTTGCATCTCTGTTTATCCACGGTCCTGTGGTGCCTCAAGGTCAGCTCTGATATCTCTCTCTGCACTCGACACGATGGTGGGGCTCAGTCATTTAATACTGTGTGGTGATTTAGCTGCCCAAAAGTGACCCAAAATCTATATCAAACTATAAATAACTGCCTAGAGGAATCGATGTTAGACAGTACATTATGTCTTCGGAGAATCTATGCAATGGAAGGTTGAGTGGTGGTACCAACTTCTATTACCTCACAAACATCAGTCTTCAGTGCGTTGTGGCTCAATAATGGAAATGAAAAACGGAAAACAAATCTAGCTAGCTATAAATATTGCTATATATATATATATATATATATAGTGAAAAGGAGAAATATAGTGAAATAAACCCGGTGTGGGCGGGTAAGGAATGACAAGAGACAAAAGAGTGAGTTTAAAACAAAAATGTTGCTTTTGTTTTGGCCAAGAAAAAAACCAGAACGACTTCTCTAGTTATGAGGAATATGGACAACCATGAAGCCAAGCTGGATGCGGTTCAGGGGTTTAGCCAGGCTCTTGCCAGTCACAGGCGCCCTAACAAATGACCACATGTTAGCCCAACCTTCCCCAAGTGTACTGTGTGACCTGTCTACTCTGTCTGCTAATTGGCAGGATTAGCTTGAGGAGCGTCAGCTGGGCAGGTTCCCCAGTGAGTCAAGCTAGCCAGGGCGCTGATTCCATTTTTATGACACCTGTTTTATTGATTTTTTTACAGATGAGTATATTTATTCAACTCACACAAGTTTAACATAAGTTCTAAACCGATGGCGGCATTGAATGGTTTTAAAATAATATTAAAAATATTTTTGGTGACACAAAGATGTGGATGGTGTACACCTACCTTACCTTTACCTTCTGTAATTTCCTGTAAAGGATTATTAAAGGATCTATCTATCTATCTATCTATCTATCTATCTATCTATCTATCTATCTATCTATCTATCTATCTATCTATCTATCTATCTATCTATCTATCTATCTATCTATCTATCTATCTATCTATCTATCTATCTATCTATCTATCTATATATCTACCTTACCTTGTGCAAAATGTGAACTATCTATGAAGAAACCATTTAGTTTCAGGGCCACAGAGGCATTCATCTTGTTTTTTCTAGTTTTAGTTTTCGTCAGGATTTTTCATGAACTAATAAAAAGTGTTTTTCAACTAGTTCACTGAGTGCACAATATTGTATAAAAGAAGAGTACCGGGTATATGTTTTCAAGGATAGAAGGTCGGTCTCTGATTGATAACTGTCAATAAAGGCTGTTGCAGTCAAATCATAGACTTAGGAGAATGAATGATGAAAAGTCATAATCCTGGCGATTTGCAGGCAATTTACACCGTGTTGCCTTAGTGTTGTATGCTTTTGAAACCTCATTGAACACCAATGAGTCTTGTTGTTGTATCCATGTCTGAATGTCATATTTTAATTTCACTGCACTACAGATACCTAATAATATAGTAATATGGATTTAGTTCCAAGTTTGTCATTTTTTTATTAGCCATGTCAATAAACTTGCCTGTACAGCTGAGAACCGTGGACGCTTCTACTATTCTTTTACCCTAAATATAAATATTACACACAATCGTGTATCAATGCCAAAATGACCTAAGAAAATACAATGGCGGGAATCTTTAGGGCATTCTTGCTGTCAAATCGTTTTAAATTCACTGTTGTGTGACGGAAAGTCCTCTAATTCCAGAAGGGTAGCTAGGAGCAAATTTGTAAAACATGAGCGATGCGATGTTGGAAGGCTCAATGATGTCTGCTGTATCCCCCCCTGACGTTCTAACACTAACATGCAAGGGAGACTCTGCTGTCTGGACGCAATAACTAACAAACATTCAAGAACAAGCTGACTTAACTATCCACACCTAGAGGTGGTGTTATGAAGTGCTGTTAGAGGGCTCCAGACAAACTCAACCCATAGACATCGTTCAGGGAGGCATACTCATATGCGGCAACACAAAAGCACACACACACACTCTGCCTTCCCAGCGAATAGTATAATTGTATCTAAGTTATGGTATGTGTGTAGGAGGAGTTAGGATGGTTTGAACAGTGTGCATGCTCAGCACACTGTCCTCCTGATGAAATGAAGTTTTAAAAATGCATTAGGCTTAATGAAAAAAAAGAGAGCAAGAAATGAGATTCAGCATAATAAAACTTGGGCCGATCAACTCGCTACGACCGTTCAACTGGCATATTGGCTTCAGAGATGTGAAACATCAATATGCTCACGCCATGCCAGTATTCAGCTTCGGTATGCTGCTTTAATGGACAATTGAGGCAGTTCATTCTATTTTGGTTGTTGTCTAAAGTTTCACAAGGCTAAGTGCCAGGGGTCTGTAATGTTTTCATAGGATTGGCTGAAATGTTTTTCCAGCTGGCAGACACGCATCACTTCCTGTCTGCAAATCATGGCATTTGGCTGCATTTTACATTATTGTTCATTAAGAATAAGTTGTGATTTAAATTAAACTTTTTCAACAAATTTAGGATGATGGGTTCAAGTGAAAACATGTTTTGGTTTTGATTAAATGTTTATTTTCCATGACCTCACTTATGCTCTTTTATAAGCATTCAAAAACAGTATTTGTATGCTCAGCTCAGTGCCTCAACATAAAGAAGCTGCTTCTTAAATAAGTGGAACATTTTAACAAGGGACCCTGGTCAACACAGATATGTTTTTTTCAGCACCTTTCACGGATTGGCCCCAGGCTTTTAACTAAGTAGACGGAGCGCATGTAGCACCAAAGCACAACTGTGGCATTTCTCACTCCACTAATGAGAAATAGGTTATTTCTACACAATCTGCTTTGTTTATATAATGAGACAAGATGCCGGTACGCACGCAAAAACACACACACACACACACACACACACACACACACACACACACACACACACACACACACACACACACACACACACACACACGCACAAGGGAAATTACTTTGCACAATCGTATTCAGCAAGAGTTTCTTATTATGCATAGCCACGGGCTAAAATAATGCATATATTTCTGTTCAACCTATGCAGCAGGCCAGGTTGCACACAGCTTGTCAAAATGGTTATGAAGATGCCTACTCTCTCTCCAAACATGGCTGACCCTTTAAGTTGTTTCCTGCTTGAGACAAACGTGAAATCGAATGGGCAGGGTTCGGTTAAAGGTTCAGTTTGCCGCTCCCCCTGGGTCTGGGTTTGAAATTGGTTATGGGCCATGGGATCACCGCGAGAGGAGCTTCCTCTGCCTCTGCCTCCTAGATTTAGCATAGAGCTACAGATGGCAGGTGTGTCATTATAAACCCCCTGTAACACTCAGGTCTGCGCCAGTGCAAACCAAGCTGAGTGATCAAATGTGATGGAGGTTGAGTGACTAGCATCAAATTGAATAGTAAAGACCATATGCCTCTCGAAACAACAGGTTCACTAGCTGGATTTACTCTTTAAATGTCTTGAAAGAAGTGTAAGTTGTATGCTACTCCACAACGCATGTTTCACTTTAAATGCTTTCTGTTGCATCTGCCCTTAGGTACAGATTCAAATATTAACATGTTAATAGGAAATTGAGGACAATAAATAATGCTGGATCCAGTGATCTGATGAATTTATAAAGGCAGGGATTAAAATGTCGGAATTTTTAAAGAACCCTTATTAGCTACTATTACTAAATTAAAAAATCCTATTGATTTACCAGTTCTTCTCATTCTTCTATAGTGTGATAGCAATGCAGTTTTGTATTAATGTGTTCCTGCCAGCATCGTAAACTGATTTTCTTCTTTCTGATCCAGTGGTTGCATGCCAGGTCAGCTAATTTGCAATTAGAGTACATGAGTGCTATTTAATTCATATTTTTGGGGGATGTTCAATGGCTTTGAAACACAGCCATTAACTCTCCATTGATAGTGAAGAAGATAAGCACAGCTGTTTGATAAACTAGCTGAATTAATGGGCCTTAAAACTACACCTTTCTATAATGTATTCCAAGACCGCAACCTGCAAGTGATGTATAATTACTTTTAAATTGACCTTGTAAAGCTTTGATACAAATTATTATGTGGCGTCTGATATTGTCTATTAGGGTTTGCTGAGCTCTGAAAGGCAGGCAGGGGTCAACAAGGCGCTTGCATACAGAGAACAGACAGAGATAAAGCAGGGCGTTTTGGCAGCTTCAAAGAGGGAAGTCAGGCCTCCAATCCCACACAGACGGGACCTTTGCTGGCTAACATGCGTGTTTGGATGCAGTGGTGTTCAGCCAATGATATTTCAATGCCCCCCTTAACAAACGTGAATACTAAGAGGTTAATTAATAATGAAACTGGATAGATGATATTGCGCCCAGTGTGGATAGACACACTCAACAGCATAAACTCAAACCCTGATGCCATGGTTTGTCTCATTATGGCCTGTTATATTCCGAGATATTCAATTTGCTCTGAATATCTGATGTGAAGGCACGCATGTTAAACAGCCAATTCACCCCTCAAGTCAATGTAATCTATGCATTGTATAGATTATACCAAACTGTGTCCGGTTCTCTCTCTCTATATATATATATATATATACCTAAGCACATCGATGTCGTGTGACAGAAATCTGAGGTCAATTTCACAGCGATCGGTTTCACAAATAAATAGTGTAATTTATAAAATACAATTCCCCCTGAATAAAATAAATAAAGAGATAACTCATTTGTTTCCCTTTATTATTGCTATTGTTGTACTTTTGTGATTTTCTCATTCCCAATTTGAACCATTATATCATCGTGACGTGCTGTTTCGGTTTCCTCTCTAACTAAAGAATAAGAACTCATTTTACAAAAATTAATGTTGTCGTTTGCTTTTCATTGTTTCTTTGTTGTAAATTGTGGAGGGCAACATGTTAATCAATGGTGTTAAGAAATATTATTTTTATTTGTCAATCATCATCATTGTTATGTTTTCTTTTCTCTGAGGCATTCAGTTCAGTGAATACTGCTTATATCCAGGGCCGTATCCAACAATGCAGGCACCCATGCTTTTATTCTTATTTTCTTTCCTTTCCACACCTTCCCTGCCAGTTTGTCTAAGATTTTTTTTCCACCTAATATGTATGAACATGTATATACTGACATACTTTTTATATCTCATCCATTTATCCTTTTTGCATTATCTATCTCACCTCACTCTTCTCTTTTATTTTCTCGATGTTTTTTCTCACTCTTCTTTCACTGAATCAGCACTCACGCGCACGCACGCACGCACGCACGCACTCACGCACGCACGCACACACACACACACACACACACACAGACGCCAGCAGACACACACACACACACACACAAACACACACACAGACGCCAGCAGACACACACACACAACCAAACACAAAAGCAATGTAGATGGATGCTTCCCCTTATGAGAAAGGCTTCCTGCAGGCTGGGTGGGCCGGGGACACGCTCCCCACGGGACGCTGATATGCAATTGACATGCAGATCTAGAAAGCGGTGGGGTAATGAGTGTGAGACCATGAGAGAACCAATGCAGGGATACGTAGAAAAAAATGGAATTAGCGACAGGGAGATGTATGGAGCAAAATAAAATGGCCTCCAAACAAAATGAATTGCCACTTTAAACCTTTATATTTTCCGCGGAGCTGTGTAAGGTTTTTTGCATCGCAGAAAGAGGGACACCACGCCGGCAGGTATTCAGCGCTGCAGAACCCTGGCCTCCACCTCACACAGTATGCACGTCATCGGGAGCCGAAGTTTAGCGTGTTCTTTTCAAAGATGAGACTTCAGTTGAGTTGACCGCTTATGCCCAATTAAGGTCGTTAAGGAAATGTATCAATGAGGAAAATCACTTTTGCTATTATCGTCAATCCATATGCACTGCCGTGCTCATTGGTATATGCTTATATGCTTTTCCTCACTGTCGTTCTCCGGGGTGTTAGTTTTTATTTTATTTTGCTGAATTACAACCCTATCACAGCAATTTTCTGTCTTTATAACCCAGTAGTAATTGACCGGGGGGGTTCCAGGAATTTCCCTTCCTTCACCTAGAAGGCCCAGCTCTGCTTCTCTGTTGATCTCTCTGTCCGTGTCTTCCTGTTGTTCTCTCACTGCAGACACATGAGTCTTCCACGAGCGCTCCGCCTCTGTCCATATTGATGGCCAGACCATAATAACAGAGCAGAGCTGGTTGAGTGCCTTCCTCCAATTATCCTCAGGGCCCTTATTGACAGCCACCGATTTGAAATAGGGATTG
>NC_082391.1:3674920-3705544 GCF_031168955.1 Gadus macrocephalus | reverse complement strand
AAAAAGGTCATACCTAATTTACTTGAGAGTTCGTCATGTTTGCTCCGTCCTGACAATCAATTCGTGAAACTCCGGTTCAGCCCAGCTAGCGCCTGGAGAGGCACAGCTCCAACACCGACCAGCGCCGGAGCTGAGGCTGGAGCTTAGTATGGACACTGGGCCCGAGAATGCAAGGGAGAGCAAGGGTGAGAGAGTTAGAGAGAGAGAGAGAGAGAGAGAGAGAGAGAGAGAGAGGAGAGAGAGAGAGAGAGAGAGAGAGAGAGAGAGAGAGAGAGAGAGAGAGCGAGAGAGAGGATAAAATAGAGGGATTGAGAAAGAGAGTGGAAGAGAGAGAGAGGGAAGGTAAAAGAGAGAGGGATTGAGAGAGACAATTAAGAAAGAGAGAGCGAGGGTAATAAAAGAGAGAGGGACGGAGAGAAAGAGAGTGTTGGAGAAAGAGAGGAAAGCGTAACTTAAGCCGTAGACTTAGTTGGTTTTGTCTTGTGTAAGCAGCCACTCGGGGGCCGTTACTAATTTAAGACCCTGTCCCAAACTGGGACTCGGAGCTCATAAAAAAAGAGGAGGGAGAACAATTGTCACGTGGGGGATCATTAGTGATCGGCGGTAAGTGACTTGGAGGGGCTAAGCACCGTGTAGCAGAGAAGGGCTGTCACATTCGTCAGGGCTGAGGGTCCCGGGAGTGCACTGCTTGCCAGCAAGGCTTCTCCCTGGATCATGTTGTGGTTTAATGATTTGGTCTTAGCAGATATCATTTTTAAATGTTTCACATGCGCAACACATACTCTATATCTATGTGTACCACAGCATGGTTAAATACCTGGTTCTGATTGAACCACAGAATCAGAGTAATGGATGTATTTTCATTGTGCAAGCTCGGCCTTGTTCCGACCCCATCACTCAGCCGTCCTCCATCACTTCCCCTTTCTACATCATTTTACATAATGGTTCTGCCCGTCCAGATATATTCCTTACGTTTAACAACACTGAAGAAAGTCTGTTGGTACACCCCTCCCCACCCGTTCTGTAATGATTTCAAATAATTAAAACTCGAGGACATGGTTGCATTGAAAAAGGAACACGTTTAACATTCAATTGTCCTTTTAATGTCCCTTTCTTCACTGTAAAACAAGTATTCCCTACTGTTTCTTTGGTTTGATTATTTCCCTGTTTTGTGAAAAATGCTGGCCGTTTCAAATCGTTTAGTTCATAATATGCTGTGCTGGAAAACCTTGAAATGTTTTAAATGGCAGCAGTGACCTGAGGGTCTTCTCTGCCCTTTCCTGCATTATGTTTTCCTGAATCCAACCTGTCAAAATGAGATGGAGAGACAAGAGGAAGGCAAGCAGGAGCGTCCAGGTAAAGCTTTTAAATGAAAGAGCAGATATAGCTTCTACCACATGCACATATCTTCATAAATGACAACCCTTCCTTCTTTCATGAAGGAACACATAAACAAGCCCCTCATCTCCTTGTTCCCTCGGCTCCGCCATTCTACTCTGCACACCTTAATTGTCCCTCCCTTCATCTTCTGCCCTGTTTTAATTGGGCTGTTTTCGGACTCCAAAGAGTCTGTCTCTCTTTCTAGAAAGTTGACATGAAGTTGTGTTCTCATGCTCTCTAACTAGGTTCATTACCCAGAGGGCAGGCTCACCTCTCTTCACTTGTGTTGCTCCACTGTCCCATTTCCTCCACGGCCCGCAATCACTCAGACGTCTTCCTCCTTCACCTCTCCTCCCTGCCTCTTTCCCTGCCACCTAATCTTTACTGCTTCCCTCCTCGTCTTCGTCTTCTCCCTGCTCCCCTGCTCTATTTGTGGAGATATCTGATGAATCTTTGTGGCGTCACAAAAAAGGAGAAGAGTTGTGGAGCGAAGAGAGATAAAGTTTGTGTGTGTGTGTGTCAGAGAGAGAGAGCAGTTTCAGAGTGGACTATGTAGTCTGACCTGTTGAAACATTTCTGCAAGGCAGTTGACCTTTGAATCATGAACTTGTAGCAAGTCCACACACACACACACACACACACACACACACACACACACACACACACACACACACCACACACACACACACACACACACACACACACACACACACACACACACAGACACACACACACACACACACATACACACACACGCACACTCTATGCTCGGTCAAACACACTCACTGTCAGCTTTTCATGCGTCCCTTCTTCTTCCTCCCCGTCTGAACTGGCTGAACTGCTCTTGTTTATGCCAGCAGCCCTCTTCACTGATGTGTTAACGTGCATGGATCTGTGGCTGTCTGTAATGCATGGTTGTGTGAGTGTGTGCGCGTGTGTTTGTTGTAGGCTTGAGTATGTTGTGATGTATTTGTGTACTCTGATTACTCATCTCTAGTTTGACTGTTTTAGATGGGTTCAATGTGGTGGGTCATACATTATGACGTATTGCTGACATCAAAAGCTTGCTCTTGCACACACACACACACACACACACACACACACACACACACACACACACACACACACACACACACACACACACACACACACACACACACACACACACACACACACACACACACACACAAAGGCAATGAAAGTATGGACACCGCGCATTCAACAGACCCAAGACACGGATTGCTGTCTCTGAATGACTGCAGCATTCACTCACTGTGAATGGCAGCTAAATAGACATTGACTGTCAATAATTGTCACAGCGGCCAATGGATTTTGGTCGGCCTCTAGAAAAGGGCAGATGCTATCTTTGTCGCTGCGGTGGCTAAAGCTAAATAGAAAGCCGGCCATATCTAGCAGCTCAGAACCTGGAGCTGAGAAGGAAAATATCTCTTCTCTCCAGCTTTGTGTGTGTGTGTGTGTGTGTGTGTGTGTGTGTGTGTGTGTGTGTGTGTGTGTGTGTGTGTGTGTGTGTGTGTGTGTGTGCTAAATTGCGTGCATACGCATAAAAATAAGAATGACGTTGTTTTCCGGTCTGGAAAAAGATGCACATCAATTGAGAATGACTCATTCTGATACAACTGGCCACATCACTAAACTCATTCAACAGTCTGTAGGGGACGGTTGTTTACTTGTAGCGTATTCCTTTTAAGAGCAGTGCTTTAAAACATGCTAGCTTAAATCAATGTACCACTTAACACCATTGCACACCTCAGGCTTGCACAACCTACTGAAACAGTATATTAAAATAACTTTACTAGCAGTGATCCCAAGTAATCATCTGTAATTTGTCCACGCGACAGCAAATATTATCAGTGCTTCCATTTTTATCTGCCTGTCCCTATTTCACTGTATCTGTATCACACATGCACACACACACACACGCAAGCATGCATAATGTAATCGATGGCGAAAATGGTTTACAGCCCACTGTCATCCCCATTCTGTAGAATACGAGAGGCCGGTGCTACACAGCGTCGTGTTGGATCTGCTCACATTCACCCACTGTCGGCTGTCGGCTATAGGAGGAGAGACCTGGCAGCCATGCAACCCGCTCCATCAAAGGTCTGTATATGAAAAGCTTATACTGTCACACATATTATACATTACTTAGAGTGCAGAATAGACACAGCGGCTGGGAGTACTCAGAGAGAGAGAGAGAGAGAGACCAAGAGCGAGAGACAGAGACAGACACGCACAGAGCGAAGCAGAGAGAAAACATCCTTGACCTTTTTTTGGACTTTTTTCTTAAGAAGAGGTGTGAATGAGCTGGGTCAAGGAGAGGAGAGAACAAAAGGTGACCCGATGGATAGTGACATGGAATCAGGTAACAGGACGAGAGAGAGAGAGAGAGAGAGAGAGAGAGAGAGAGAGAGAGAGAGAGAGAGAGAGAGAGAGAGAGAGAGAGACAGAGAGAGAGAGAGAGAGAGAAAAGGGAAATGAGGGCAGCACCGGAGAGAGAAAGGGGGATGCGGTGGGCTGGGAGGGAGAGAGACGATGTGGATACTGAAGGGAGGAAAAGGGATCTGACACACAGACTGCTTCTCAGGGAGGAATGGACGGTTTAGGGGAAGTTACATTTGTCTAGGGTTTACATGCATCCTGCCAAGGCCTGGTGTGAACATACAGCGTGATACAATATTTATCGACATCAATGCATATTAAAGAAACACAGAGTTCCCCTGTGAGTACCTGCACATTAATATTTTATGCATGTGCGCACACACACACACACACACACACACACACACACACACACACACACACACACACACACACACACACACACACACACACACACACACACACACACACACACACACACAGAGTTAAAGTAAACACAGCTTTACCAACTGTTCACACCACATTCCCGGTTCCAGCTTACATTTTCAAGAGGCATCAAAAGGTTTCTGTGTGTGTACAGAAGCTGGCCTGATGCATTTTAGACACATTTGGCAGCGGCTATCCCTGGCAGATGCTCCTCTGCACTCAATGATATTCACGCACATCTTACTGCTCTCCAAGCTCGCTCCAGCCAGGTGTGCCCACCACGCTCGGAACATTATACAAAAAATATTTTACAAACAATCAGTTAGATGCTGGAGGAACAACCAAACAGCACCATCTTTGTGTAGCATCATTCCAAAGCATCATTTATCGATCTTTGGACGTTTTCTTTGTTTTGCAGATCTGTGCCTAATGTATGAATTAATTCATGGTGTTGCGCCATCATCCCTTAACCAGTGGGTGTCGTTCTGCAGGGGTACAGCGAGGGAGAGAAGGGCACCAGTCCAACGAGATCGCTCCTCTCAATTTCGGGAACACTGCTTTTGGACCGTCAGCATTTACAGTCAGAGCGGCAGAAAATGGAACTGGTAATGGCAACGGATAATGGAAATGGAACTCAATTTGCATACGCACGAGAAAATGCACAGGCTTAAGTGTTCGGAAACATGTTAAACATGGCTCAAGATAGACAAATCATGTGATCACTGATCTAAGAGTGAACACACACGTTATAAGAATGAAGCCTTACTGACAAGAGTCTTAAATTATTCATTCAATGAATCTCTATCCGCTTCTCCCCTCTTCTACACATGCATTTAAACATCCTCAAACAAGTGCATGATACTTTATAACCCTCCAGAGAGAAAGGCCACTGGTGGCAATAATGCAATATCCAATATTCCGAAAGTAAAAATGATAAACTCTGATCTTTATGCATTTAATTGTATTTATTTATTGGTATTATTTCAGGTTATTTGTTGGCACAATTCAACAATTCAGCTCATGTTCACATAACTAATTAAAAAATATGGGTTAGAACTGATATCCAATCAGTTAATGAAACGTGCAGAATGGGAACCGGCCCAATTCTCAGAGCAATCAGCACAGGAAGGCGTCAGGCGGGACATGGTGTAGGAAAGGAAGCGTCAACAAACTTATTCAGGCAATCAGAGTTTGGTCTCATGCTTTTCTGATATTTCACAAAGGAAAAAAAAGTGGAAATAACAACCTAACAAATGCAACATTACTGAAAGTATAAAATACACATCTCATTTTGAGTCTTTACTGCATAAAAATAAATAAACAAGGAAAGCTTCAATCAAAAGGTTCTGATGTTAAACATGCACGCAAAAAAAGACGGGATATGATGTCCATAAGAGTAATGAGGCCCTAGGAGAGGTTGAGAAACAAAAACCCATGGCTCGGATAGAGCGCTACCATACTGTGTCCTGCACCCACAAAGAGAGCAGGAGCCATGTAATTTATCAACACATGGGAAATTACTTACTATTGTTGTCGCAGAATGAACAGGGGAGGAGGTGTAAAATAGGTTTAAGCATGTCAATGAATCATCAACTCAACCTGCTTACCTCTCCTGCTCTCTCTCTCTCTCTCTCTCTCTCTCTCTCTCTCTCTCTCTCTCTCTCTCTCTCTCTCTCTCTCTCTCTCTCTCTCTCTCTCTCTCTCAAGCTCTCTCTCAAGCTCTCTCTCAAGCTCTCTCTCGCTCTCTCATATATGTATTTATATAGTCTCTTGAAGACAATCTTCATTTCGCTCAATCTTCATTTTGCTGTTCATATTCACGTTTTGTCACTTCACGTATCAAAGAGATAAGATTTACATGAAGTGTGTTCATTTAGAGTGTTTAATTATTAATCCTGCTGTCTAGATGTGTACATTCGAGATGATCGCAACCCATATTTTCCCTGGTTAAATAATCGGTTGGTGATATGAGTGAATAATCAGGTAATTGGCCATCACGGTCAGAAATTAATCCCTTGCACGTACTGAATATTGTGTTCATATTGATGGCCCAGCAAGTCTTAGCTGCATTTCACCTTCCACATCAGGAGGTACCAAACAGTCATTTGTTGGTATTACCTGTAATTTGTCCTGAATTGAAAAGGTGATGCATTTTGTGACTGTTGGAGCGCAACTCTATCATCTCCGCTAGTCTCACTCTTGACTTCAACCACCTTTCATTCGCATCCACCAGGTCGGGTTTTTTAGTAAAGCCCAAAGGATATAGATCTTCATATTTTCAGTAGGACAGAAACAAGACGGAGAACAATGTTGTTTAACGGAGCAAGGCAGACAGATCTCAGACTTGACATGGCCCTATTTTCAAATAGGACTCATCTACTTTGGACACAGTAATTTTGAAACATCTACTGTCCGTCCCGACATGGCTGTGTTATTTTTGTTTAACACGTATGTAACTCTTCACTGTGCTTTGAAGCACTGTTCCACTATTTACCAGAAAGATACATGATCCGATACCAGAGAGAAAGGATAAGGGTTTGAGACCCAAGTTCTGTCTGGGTTAGAGTCCTAGAATCTGTGTTGGAGTCCCAGAGAAAGGACCAAGTTCCTTTAGGTCGGGTTGGAGTCCCAGAGAAAGGACCAAGTTCCTTTAGGTCGGGTTGGAGTCCCAGAGAAAGGACCAAGTTCCTTTAGGTCGGGTTGGAGTCCCAGAGAAAGGACCAAGTTCCTTTAGGTCGGGTTGGAGTCCCAGAGAAAGGACCAAGTTCCTTAGGTCGGGTTGGAGTCCCAGAGAAAGGACCAAGTTCCTTAGGTCGGGTTGGAGTCCCAGAGAAAGGACCAAGTTCCTTTAGGTCGGGTTGGAGTCCCAGAGAGAGGACCAAATTCCTTTAGGTCTGGTTGGAGTCCTGACGTGGGTAACTTCGAAGGGTTTAAGACCCGAGTTCTGTCTGGGTTGGAGTCCTAGTATCCGGGTTGGAGTCCCGGAGAAAGGACCAATTTCCTTTAGGTCGGGTGTGAGTCCCGAAGTGGGTACCAGAGCGACTGTTGATGTGATCTTAAATACACTGCACTTTCTAAAATGCTGATCTATTTTACTCATTTATTTGCATAGGTTTTCTTTTACTTATCTATTATTTTATTTTATTGTATGACATTGTTTATATGTGAAGCACTTTGAGTGTACATGTATGTAAGTGCTATATAAATAAAGTTGCCTTGCCTTGCCTATTCATACAGTTCTACACAAGTTTGATTAGTTCTGCTCCTTATAGCTATATGCCAAGGCTTATATTTACCCTACTTGTATCTTGGATAGGCTTATATCATTTGATACAGTGAAACATTACTTTAATATCAAGTAATATATACTGACACATTTATAAACTTTGAAGCTTGAGGAGGCAATTTATAGATTTTTCTGTCATATTTGTTGAAATGATCGCATCTCGACAGCAATCCCGACAACATCCTGACAGCTATCAATAAATCAGTGCTCTGAAAAAAAGAAGAAAAAAATCTGCTATCTGTGTTTGTGGCAGGCCTGTGCCTTAAACTACTTGTCCGTCTGTCTCCCTCAGAGAGTCCACTCTGTCCGTGCCCTGAATGCGTGGCCAAAAGGCTAAGACATATTTCTAAAGCTAGCCTTCTAGTCATGTGATTTTTCGGGAAGGCCTGAAGGTGGGGCTTGGTTTTTTTTCAGTTGATACTTTTAATATCTAACTTACTTTTAATATCTAACTGGCTATAGAATTGCCAACCCTAACTTTACAAAATCAAGCAAAAAATACTTGATTATTACCTTCTTTTTTTTAATAATGGGTTATTTTTACACACCCCTGGTAGAGATATGGTGACATTTATTGTTATGCGTAACTCACGGGCCAAGCCAGTCCATACTGGGTCTGACTAGATGCTATGGATGCTACAAAGACACTACATAAGAGTCTTTATCGATCACTGCCTGCTAGTATCCTGAAGGTTTAAGTGTGCCCCTCAAAGCCTTGAGGAGGGATGAGACGGGGTGATCTTTGTCTGGTACGTTCTTCCTACCGACCCTCCATCAGAATATGTGGTTTTCTGTTCTATCTATTGATTGTGTGTGGATGACGGATGGTTGAGGCATCCTTACCTCACCTGAGTCAGGTGGATCGGACTCTGGGTTCGGGGGATAAAATAGATGGACACCCCTTCCTTTAAGTATAGCATATTTGAGGCATGTTGGTTAGAAGGTCTGCACATTACATGATTATAATCTGGAAGCAAAATCACATCTCTCACATCCTAAATTGTTGCTGGGAACACAGTAAAGCTAAATGGAAAGCTATCTTGGGAACACGCTTGCAGGAGCAACAGCAGGATTCTCAACGCTCAGGGAGATGAATGCTCTAAGCTCGTTCCCTTTGGCTCTGGAATAGAAAGTACCAAGGGGAGCTTCACAAATGCATTGTTTTAGGTTTGAGAATGGCTCTTTACCATGTGGCAGATTGTATGAGGAACAAAGCAGTTGCAATTCATGGGTATTGTTTCATGCTGAATTGTGTGCTCGGTTTGCACATTGTGTTGAGGACCATCCCTGAATTCAATGTTTTCCAGGGTCCACTTGGAAAGGTAGCTTTTCATTTTTTTTCGTTATTTAGTGAAAATGTGTGGTTTGGTGTCCTATATGTGATTGGATAGATTCAGTTGTGGTTAGAAATGGTGCCTCCTGTTTCTTAAAAGGGTCACTCAGGATTAATTAATAGCCAGATATTATGTGTTTATGTGTGCCCTCGTGTCTATAACATCAAATTAGCAAAAATACTGTTTATGTAGAGGCTCCTTTCAGTTCTGATTTGGCATTGGTTGAAGATCTCCTATTCTTCTGGTCTTAATTTCTTATTAATGACTCCTATAGAGCAACCTGACACGAATCACAGCACAAAAAACTATGTCGATTTTCGGGAAACTCTTCCTCTCATCTGGGCGCTTTCAGCATTCTCTTCTCTGTCAACACTCGGCTTCGTCCTTCTCCGCCCCCTCTTACCTTCCGGAAGAGCATGTTGCAGCATGACCATACATGGAAAATCCGGATTGTTCTACGAAGATAAATCCCGGAAATTTGAACAAGTGAATCGCGACCGCTGTCCCTCGTGTTTAGCGCTCTGCACAGCCACCCCAGATGGTCAGCAGGGAATGCGTCTAAATGCTTGTACGTCATTATTTGACACGTTAGTATGGTTAAACATGACTATAAATCATTATAACAATGTTTATAGTTCATAAAAGTCGAAAAAGCACAATAGGTGCTCTTTAAGGAAAAGTCCGGAGACAGAGTGGACAATCAGTATCTTTTTAATTAAAGGTGCATATAGCTGTGGACATGAATTCACTCCGGGGCTTAGGCTGCTTTACACAAGTGTCACCCTTTTCAGGTCATCCAACAAAGAGGCCCTCTATACTTTTACAGTATCTTTTGGCATTGTTATAAAAGATACGTCAGGAAGTGGGTCCAGTGGCGCTACAATGTAGTAACGCAATTATAGCCTGCATATGTACGACGATCCGTCCACACTTGTCAAAGACGTGCAAAAATTTGACTGTGGCTTCAAGTTGGTCCATATTGGTGCTGGGCAATTTGGTAATTTCATATTCTCTGTTACCATTGTGTGTCGTGTACAGGAAGAGATATGGCTTTATGCTTCATGTTATATAGAACATAGTGTCTATTTTTGGTGCAGGGATGAATGTGAATATTGTGTGGTAGCAGGAGAGTTTTTAAGAGGTTCTAATGAAGAACATCAATGGTCTCTTACTCTATCCGTGGGTTTGTAGTGTTCCTAGGAGTGTATTTTCTGTTGTCGGAGAAGCAAGATTTAAAATGTCATTGAAGCCTTTAAACATCACATGAAATAGTAAATCATTCAATTTTGAGAAAACATAAATAATCCCAAAATTGTACGAGCAGCAACGCGTAATATTAATGGACTTTTTCTATCGCTAGTTATCGTAGTGTTTTGTGATGTGCAATTATCCAAACTCCTGATTGGTGTTGCGGGACATTGCCGGGCGGGGAGGAGTGGAGAGAAGGACGCATGATTGTCTGGAAGTCCTGTGCAGAAGAGCTTTGTCATGGGCAGCTGTTGTTGTTGTGGTTGCTGTTCTAATCGCCCCTCAGGTGTGAAGGTGTATCTGAGTGCTATTCTTATCTTGTTAATTGCCCACAAAAAAAGATACCGTAGACGTGTGTGTGTGTGTGTGTGTGTGTGTGTGTGTGTGTGTGTGTGTGTGTGTGTGTGTGTGTGTGTGTGTGTGTGTGTGTGTGTGTGTCCGCACATGTGCCTGTATTTGTGTGTTTCCTCTTTCAACCAGAGCCTCACTAATTCAAAACCCCACACCCGCCTGTGAGTGACACAATGCTTGGTCACAACATACAAGTTATTGTTGAAATATTCTGTGTGATTCCTGGAAGCAAGGATATCTTCTTTAATGAGTTTATGGCTAGGTAGACCTGTGGTATATTGTGTGGAGTGCATTGATGAATGGTTGAGCTGACAAAGTTCCCCGAATGTTATTGGTTGTCACATTCTGATTCCAATACTGCTTTTTCTGCCTTGGATGGACTTCAGATTTTTACATGTATGCAATCACACTAACAATTATAATACATATGCACTAAAACATGCAGCACATGTGTCTTGTAAAGGATTGTTTCATACACATGGCACTCACACTTATTTCTGCTAATGCAATGTTAAAGGAGCAATCATTTGGGGACAGCGAATGACAAACATGTCTTTATATCTGCTAATGGAACCTTTATCCCAACAGTTATTTTCCTAATTGTCATTACCAAATTAGCCACTTAATAAAAATGTATTTCAGACAAAGTGACTTGTTGAACTGTTCTTTAATAGGTTTAATTTAGGTAGATATTATGTTATATTAAGCCTTCCCTTATGTTAAAGTCTCATCTAGGGTATTTTGTTTAATTTTTTTATTTACTTTATTTATTTAGTATTCATGACAAGATTATTTCTGCCGTTTCTCCTGTTTTTTAAATAAGTATTTATTTAGTTTGATAACCAAAGCGATTCAGACAGATTAGATCTGTAACACTGAAATCCCTTTACTTTTCCTTGAGTCACCATCCAAGGCCCTGTTTGTCACGCAGAGATTTTTTTAGATTCCCCAGAATTGAAAAAGAATATTCTTGGGTGGATAATTGGATTTCTATAATCCTATTATACGTACACATTATTCCAAGCCCACCTACACACCATCAGTTATGATAATATTGAAAAAGATCAAATGTAAAATGATGAGCGAGAATCGGAATCCTCACCCTCCCTTCCCATTCATCCACGTCTATATTGACACAGCTGAAGCATATTCTGATGGCTGGACTCAGAAATGAATCGATATTTTTCTTTGTAATAATAAAATTGCATATATGCATAACAAGGAAATAATCTTTACACGTCTTTCTTCCATCACATAAAAAGATTTGTGATCACGTCTTCTTTTCCACCCTGGCGACATTGGTAACTGTATTACTATGGCGGTAGTCCATTATTTTGAATTGTGCTGACTGTATCACAGTAGTGCGTCATCGATAATGAAGCACTACATCGATAACGAACACACAAGCACAGACTCACACACTCACACACTCACGGACACAGACTGCCAGTTAACCAAACCCTTCTTGGAATAAGATAGCTCTTTGGAAATGCTGCATCTTTGTACTGGAGAGAGTATCCTATACATTGATTTATTTAATTTCCCTCTCTAAAAGGAGTGTTTCCAGCAATATAGCAATCTAATATTGTTGATCATTTGTATTTTTTATTCGGTTAATTCTGTTAATGAATTTGTTTTGTGCTGGCCCTTGAAAAACTAATTGCAACAGCAGTCTTCCAAAACAGCAGGACAACTTGGACAACATGTTACTAATTGTTAATTATTATTGTTTACAAATACAGCAGCAACTTATTTAGGAAGAAGAGGATTTAAATGTTTCCTTTGCAAGTCCTTTGTTCAGCACCTCATTATGTCATAGATGCAGTAATGAGTATGTAAATTAGCAGGAGCATTTGAATATGGACCATTAACTTAAAAAGGTATTTTGATGACGAGAACAAGCAGGCCACTGTGTTCAGCTTTTATTCGTCCCTGGTGTCAATTCTCTTCATGTGGCAGGTAGCAAGGTCATCGACAGCTTCCAAAAAAAATAAAACAAGTATTGCCCATATTGGTAACTTACAGAATACGACCTCATTACTTTTGATGGATCTCAAAGTGAAATCACTGCATTAAATTAATAGCTGCGATGAAAGCAAAGCTGTAAACTTGTAAGATGCTTCAATAAACAGCTGCTAATGAATCGCAGTATATCATAAATTGTATCTGGTTTGCATCAATGCAGCCTGTAGACAGACATTTCTAGCTTATTTTTCCCCACTGGAGTTTTTGTTTGCCCACCAGAGGGGAGAGAGTGTTTCGCAATTTGGCCTGTGAAGCCCTCTGAGAATGTAACTGTGAATAAAAGAGCTTTATAAATACAGTCGACTTCAGTTAGAGGTTTTTATGATATGACTCCAATTTCACTTTAGGGAAATATAAGGGAGCAGAAAGTTTGAGTTAATAATACTTCAGCATCAGTCTTAACTGCATTAAACCACCGTGAGAACACATGGCTGTAATCATTTAAAAATCTGGTTAAAAGTCATCACAATAAACATGTTTATTATGTTATTAATAACATTTATATTCTTATTAACACCAATTAATGTTAATAAGCATATGATAAGTGTCTTATTACCTATTAACAAAGGCTTATTACAAGGACCTTAATATAAAGCGTTACCATTTTGACTAGATTCGGTTCAATCATCTTTCTTCATTGCATTTTAATGAATTGGTATGTGTGTGTGAGGTTGATTGCATGTGAGCAGCCTCACCAGGCCCAGTCAAGTTGATTTGGAGGCTTAACAAGTTTTGTGCATTCACTCTCCAGGGCACACAGGTTAAACCAGCCATCAGCACAACCTTAAGTTAAGATAGCGCCAATACCGATTTCTTTCTGTGGACTATTCGGTTGAGTGTGTGTGTTATTGGCAGGTTTAAGCCGTCAACCAAATAACCTGTGTATACACGTGCTGCTTGTAACATCCCTTCATCTCAGCAGAACATGTATTGAACATGGAATTGTCTGAGTTGTGTGTGGTGATGGATCACTTCAGCCATCCACTGCACACACATAGTTGAAAGAAGTCACTGTCAAATTGTATGACGTTGCTATTTGTCTTTGTTTTGTATTGAGCTTATGCAAGGCTGTTCATTTGGCTGATATACGGTTTGAATATATATATTACATCAAACTATTCCCAATAAATCAACCAATTAATGCACTTAATGAATATTCTAAACTTTTTGGCATGGTGTTAACATGATAAAGTTAACTTAAGAAAATACCATGACCTTTTCACATTCAATAGTTAGTTTTCATAATAAATGCAGCGGATTTACTTTAAATATATTCAAAAAATAATTAACAATGAAAATAAATCATGGTTGACATTTGCCAAACTTATTGCAAATATGTTCTGTAAACATTTCGATGAACTCATCTATTCCATTGACCTCGTTGAAGTTTATTACCAGGCAGTTTTCAGTTGTTTTTCTGCGACAACTCATAGCAGATTGCTTTGTGCAGCAGAAAGAGGAGTTGGACTGTAAATGCGTGGGTGGTTGAATGGCGCAGGGCAGCGTCGCTGTGATGGATGCGTGTGCGTGTGATGACTAAACAACCCGACATGCATGTGCAGTCGACGAGCGTTTTCCCATTCATTCAATTATGAGAGGCCATAGAGGCCATAATTCTTACTTTACCTTTCACGTGAAATGCTTTTACGTGCACAGATGAAATGTGCATGCATAATACAGAAAAAATGCTCTCATGAAATACATTTACTGAGTTCAGTTCAGCACGTTGACTCATCATGGAAGCACATGTAACAACATGAGACGCAAATAACTTCTCGCAATATAACATGGACACAAAAACGTGCCATTTGTTTTTGTGTAGAATGCTTTCCACTCAAGTCACATTAGCATAAACAAAACCAAAAGTCGAGAGCGTGCTTTAGCTATCCAGATGCACTGCAAACTATTAATGATGATATAGTTTACGTAAAGTTTAATCTATTATACACCAATGTTTTGTACTTGACTGCTGGTCAGATTTTATTTGTCAAATACACAATACATTGCAGTGAAATGTATTGTGTATAGCCTGTGCTCTTAGCAACTAGGCACCCTTTCTGATTCAAAGATAACTTTCGTTGTTAACTGAGTTGCAAAGAAATGTAATCTTTGTCTTAAACATGCTGCAAGTGTACCTACTTTGGGACTAGTTCCTTTAGTATCCAGGAACCTTTATCTGACCCAGCCCAGTTCTCTTCAGCTTGACTTAATGGTAAGAACCATGCTGGGATGATGGATGGCGTGGTAACATGGATCCCAACCACTGTCATACACACTGTCATGCTGATTAAGAAGAGAGAGAGAAAAGAGAGACTTTCACCTCTGCTTAAGAAACCTCATCTCTCTCTTTCTCTGTCTCTCTCTCTGTCTCTCTCTCTCTCTCTCTCTCTCTCTCTCTCTCTCTCTCTCTCTCTCTCTCTCTCTCTCTCTCTCTCTCTCTCTCTCTCTCTCTCTCTCTCTCTCTCTCTCAGATCAGATCAGATTAATGAGCGGAGCTCAGCTTGAACCTATTAACAGTGTTATAATATCACTTTGGCTGCAAATAGTGCCATGCCTTCCCCAGCGTACTCTACTCTGACAAGCGGTAAGGGTGTCAGACTATTGAGGACGCCTCCTTTACCGTGGTGACTTGTCTCCTCTTGTCCCCCTCCTTCTCTCGACCGTATTCGCTCGCTCTCTCTCTCTTTTCTTTGCATTCTTCGATCTATACCTCTGGACACTGCAGGGGAACACGATATGATTTGGTATTGCTTTATTTCCTTCCCGTGGCCTCTCTCTCCATCGCTCTATCTCCGGGTCTTATCCTATCCATCCGAGGGGGCGTTCCACAACGCAGTTACACACAGTGGACACTTTTTTACACACACATACGTGGACAGACACAGACCAACGCTGACAAAAAAACGCACAAAAATGCGCACCCATGCAGGCACATCGAACGCACACAGACACACAGGCTAACGCAAGGCAATTCACAAACGAACACAAATACACACAGCGCATGCTTGCATACTGGCGCACACGCGCACACACACACACACACACACACACACACACACACACACACACACACACACACACACACACACACACACACACACACACACACACACACACACACACACACACACACACGCACACACACACACATGACACGATAAATTCAATTTACTTAATTTAGCACATTATCCTTAACCTTCACCTTTAACACACAAAAAGCTGCTCTTGCTTTGCTCTACACTAATTGCCCCTGCTCCGAAATTGAACTAACCCACAATCATAAATATAGCCCTGTTATTAATATGGTTCCACAAATAATGACCTCATAACTCTCCCATCCCCTTTTTCTCCTGTGAGGATATTTAGCTCTCAGTAAAGAGTCTCTCTCTTCTTGTGCGCGCACACACACACACACACACACTCGTAGCACACACACATACAAGCACCACAGTACTGCAATTTGAACGCATTAACTTACTATGAGGCAAGTTCAGCCGTCTTTAAATGTAATGCATGCATGAGTGTGTCTATGTGCACGTTGCACTTGTTTGTGTATATTTGTGTGTGTGTTTTCTGTTACCCATGCTCCCGAGGTATGTTCATGCATCTATTCAGGCTTTATATTTACATCCACGTACGGTTTGTGTGTGTTCTGCGACGGCAGGCAGCGCATTTGTATTCTGGGGCGTCTGGTCGTGACGCCGCCACGCTGGCTTCCAGGACCCCAAGGTCCCCCCTCAGCACACCAGGGTGAGCAGGGGGTAGCATACTGCTCGCCGCAGGAGGGAGAACACTTCAGACAAGCATCCGACAGAACACGCTGAGCCCACATACCAGGTGGGGAGGGACTGAATGGAGCCGTAGGAGGAGGAGGAACGAAGGAGCAGGAGGGAACGAGAGAAGAAGGGAAGATGGAGACTGTTGATCAAAGAACGAGAGGCAATGTAAATGGGTATGCCGATACTGCTATTTTGAATTGTGAGACAGAATGATGCATACTCTCTGACAAAGTCCGAGAGTAATGGATAGAAGGACGGATATATAGGTTGGGATGCGATAGGGAGATGGAGAAGGGATAGAAGTTGAGAAGCCTTAGCATTTAGAGTGCAAGTGGGCTAGTATGAGGGTGTTTCGGTGTGGTGGTAAAGGGTTGCAAATAAAAAACAGGTGGAAAACATGGATTCTGATCGTAAGATAGTGTGAGGTGAGAACGAGCCATGGGTGGGAAAATGAAAAATAGGAATCGGGCACAAAGCAGATAAAGCAAAAGGGGGGGCAGAGGTAGAGAGGGGGACTCGTGGAGTCGGCGTGAAGGGGATGAGGGGAGAGCAAGGTATCAGTGGTCGAGCTACGTGTCAGTAGCATCATGAGGAGCCCTGACAACAGCAGCAGGTGATGGACGGCCAGCCCTCCTTTGGTCTACCCTCACACGTGGGAATGGGCCGGCCTCAGGAGGGGAGGACATATCTTTAACCTGGGCCACACCTCGACTCCCGAAACCTTTTACCACAGCTTTTAAACTAACCTTCGCCTCTTTATCACTTACCCCCCGTGACTCTATCCTTGTGTTTGACTTCTAATCCTCCCTGGGATGGCCGTGTGTCTTCACTCCTCTCGCCTATGATCTGGTAACTTTATCCTCAGTTCCGACCAGACTTTGAGCCTTCATCGTAAAGTTACTTTTCACTGAGGGTTCAGCCTTTTGACTCTGGAGAAAAACGCTACTTCAAGTAAAATGTATTATTATTATCATTGTTTTTTTTATTGTTGTAGTCATCGGGAAGGAGAACACACAGAGTTGAGAGCTAGTACATGAGTGGATGAACTTATTATCTGTGAAATTACGAATACATTAGTCGACAAACAAATCACCAGCCAGGTAATTTCTGCTCATATAACTTATTATTATTAGAACTAACTTCACTTTTTCATGAACTCTCTCCAGTGTCCTTTCATAACAGGAAGTAGTTATTAAACTGAATTTGATTTCAAACTACATAAAGTACATCACCATGTTTTATTTTTTACCTGCACTTGTTCATGTGCTCAGTAACCATGAACAGAAGTCACTTGTATGGGATCTGTTAGTATGTTCCAGGATATCATGGATTTTTGTTTTCTACCAGGGGTGGCAGTTACATCCACCTACCCCTGTGCGTGGAGCTGTTTTTTATCCAACAGATCTGAACAGGTCTTTGCCCTCATTCATTCACAACGCCCTTTGCACATATACACATGACCAGAACTCACAAATATAATTATTCGCCGATACGCAAAACAGCCACCTTTAAATTTGGATAGAACAAAAATAAACAATAAAAAAGTTTTTGTTTTGTTGGTTTGTGGGGGTCACAATATTTAAATATTATTAAAGTCTATTGGACTGGCTTGTGTGTTGACTATAGTCCCGTTTTTTGGATATCCATTTATGTAGTGGAGCCGCTAATATAGTTTGAAAGGACCACACATGCACAATTAAGCAGCGGTACACCATGAGGGTTCTTCACCGCGTTACTGCCCGGCTGGGATTTAGGGAGCTAGGAGCTTGTTTGCACTAAATCCCCAAGCAAGCTTCAACAAGTGCCAAAAAAATTACGGTAAACCTCTTGTTTAATATTGTGATTGTACCAAGGTTAGCAACAAAATCAAATATATAATCAAGATTTTGTGATACCGTTTAATTATGTTATTTTTTTCCACAAGAAATTGCCCTTCATCTAGTTTGGTCTGCTGGTATTACTGACATCCAGCTTTTTCGGTACGATGAAAGATACCACTTTAATCATAAAACAGTGTAATTGTCGCAACCCGTATCCTATTTCTGTTTCACAATATTCTTGACCTCAGACTCGTCCACTTTGGCAAACTGCAGATAACCAAAATAATCATATGCCTGTGCCAAGCTGCATCTCTTTGTTTCTTGCTTCAATTTCCCTGCAAGATGTGTGATAAATACATGATTGATGAAAATAAAAGTTTGATAAGCGTCTCATTAGATGTTTCCGTTGTCTGCGACACAGGGAAATGCGATTAAACCCAAGTGTGGTAATGAAAGGCTGAAGATGGACCGATGGTAATTGCTTAACGTAACTGCCATGTTGGTTGGGTTTTTAGTAAAGTCTAAGGTTGATTATATTTTGTCTGGCTGAGTCAGAAGAAGTTCTTTGCATGAAAACTTGTTTTGTACACAACAGGGTTTCGGTTTGTTCACTGAACAAACTGACAAAGGAGCCCTGTCCAAGGAGACAGGGCAATCAGATCAAAATAAATCCAGCCTGCCTTGCTTCTGATAGCACACAGTGTTTTCATTGCGTCATCGATGAATATTATAGGTCTGTGTTCCGCATGAAGAGCCCTTGAATGTGGGCCATTCCAGTATCACTTTTTTGCCCCAGGCCAACTCATGAAAGACCTCAGGCAGGTCATTTTTCGGTCATACCATTTGAATAAAGGTCCACACACTCATGCTAAACCAATAACACCATGACAACCAGCAAGGCACATAACTGACACCAATTACTGCACTCATTTGAAGAAGGCATTTACAATGATGTCCTTTATACCAGGGAATAGATTGTGACCCTTTAATCCCATGTATTTTCAATTAATCTGAATAGATTTGACTAGCTGGAGCTCTTGCTGAGCTATTACAGTAATGTGAAATGGTTTTGGCTTTCAAATTTAATTGAAAATGTGGAATTGCCCGACTTTCTAATTCTGGGACTGGTCTGTGGGTGTGTGCGGGTGTGTGCGGGTATGTGCATGTGTTTGTGGGTATTTGGGGTTTTGTGTGTGTGTTCAAGAGTGCATTGACAGAGAATGATCCAGGCTTCTCGGAGCATCATCATTTTATTGTCTGGTATAAAGCACCCTTCTCTGTTATTACTGAAAATAAATACATTTATAGAATTCAAACACTCTTCCTCAGGTAACATTGGTTTGCTTTACACACACTACTGTGTGTGTACTTGAAAGTCGTATGTAAGTAACATATCTTCAAATATCCAAACACTTCCTTCCTCATACTGCCACAACCAATTTTTAGGACGCCAATCCTGAACATCTCTGTTTCGTTTTTTCACACACTAGTGAGCTGAAGAGTGAGACCGTTGCTGTAGTACAGAGCTACACACACAAGTGAGCTGAAGAGTGAGACCGTTGCTGTAGTACAGAGCTACACACACTAGTGAGCTGAAGAGTGAGACCGTTGCTGTAGTACAGAGCTACACACACTAGTGAGCTGAAGAGTGAGACCGTTGCTGTAGTACAGAGCTACACACACTAGTGAGCTGAAGAGTGAGACTGTTGCAGCGGTACAGAGCTGCACACACTAGTGAGCTGAAGAGTGAGACCGTTGCTGTAGTACAGAGCTACACACACTAGTGAGCTGAAGAGTGAGACTGTTGCAGCGGTACAGAGCTGCACACACTAGTGAGCTGAAGAGTGAGACTGTTGCAGCGGTACAGAGCTGCACACACTAGTGAGCTGAAGAGTGAGACTGTTGCAGCGGTACAGAGCTACACACACTAGTGAGCTGAAGAGTGAGCCTGTTGCTGTAGTACAGAGCTACACACACTAGTGAGCTGAAGAGCTACACACACTAGTGAGCTGAAGAGTGAGCCTGTTGCTGTAGTACAGAGCTACACACACTAGTGAGCTTCTCAGAAAAGCATCCATGATTCCCTCTGGAAGCAGGAGAAGGAGAAGGTTGGTGAGGATCAAGAATGTCTGAGTAACCCTGAAGCTTCACTTTCTTTTTGCAATATCAGGATTTGTGGGATTGTTTTATGGTATGGATCTTATGGACCCCCAAAAGGCAGAGGGTTGGCTGGCAAATTAAATTAAACCAAATCTGAGGATTAGTTGTTACTCTCTCATGGCCTTTTGAAAATGCTTTACTAGCCGTTTCACTGGCTGCCCTTTCTATACTCTTCCCTTAGATTCAGAATAATTTAAACAGGGAACAGATAGGACAGATTGAACACTTAACACCAGTCCGTAGAGTTCATATTTTATTTTCTTCTCTTTTTTTAACTCACACATTCACTCACCGACTTGGTTTCTCCCAATACATTTTTTGGGGAAATTTGTTTCTTGGACCTTTTCCTTTAATGTTATATTTTTATGATTCCATCTCTGTCCTTTGTTATCTGAAGGAAAAGAGACTAGGAAAAGAGTAGCTAGGGCAAAGGTAGGATTAAAGATGACAGCCCATCAGGCAACACGTTTGAACAAATAAAGTAAAAGACTGAGATTGAGAAAAATCAGGCCAAGCTACAAAGAAGTCACTGCTCACCACCATCAGAAATGACTGGAGGTGAGACACAGAGGTACAGAGCCTCAACAGAAAGAGTGGAGAAGAGAGAGCAATAAAAAGGAGAATGACGAGTTGAATTGAGGCACGATTTAATGGTTCAAATGTATGGTCACCGTCTTCCCTACTGAAGTGTGCACTAGTATGTGCCCACGCCATTGCAAAGAATATGCGGCATGTGGTTTAGGAATGTGAATGTGTGTGCGTTCAGGTAAGTAAAGTAAATGTGTGTGTACTCTTTGCCTGTATCTGTGTGTCTGTGTGTGTCGTCTGCTCTGCATGTGTGTGTGTGTGTTTAGGTAGTGAGGCATGAAGGTGTGCAGGATGATCAGCCGTGCTCAAGAGAGGTGCAGTGAGAGATATGCATCTGGACAAGGCTCTAATTGTCTCCATAGTGATGCTCAGCCAGTTGCTTCGTCCTACTCTTTAATTTCCGTTCATTTCGCTCCTCTGTGCGCAGGCTGGGCGTGTCGAATTAAGTGTGTGTGTGTGTGTGTGTGTGTGTGTGTGTGTGTGTGTGTGTGTGTGTGTGTGTGTGTGTGTGTGTGTGTGTGGGGGAGTGAGGCAGCTCTCTTAATATTAATTTTCCTATTCAGTTGATGAATGAGTGTCCAATCAACTGCATCCATGCTACAGAAAATCCCCCAAAAAGAAAACAGCGGTGTTGGTCGGTGAACGCGTTGGCTGTGTGAGAAAGCCTTTGCTTTAAATGAAGCCAATCACATAAAGGTTGGAGTCCCTCCCTTCCCCCTGCAGAGCCCATACATCCCTCTGTAATCTTTGTTTCAGATGCTGTAGCTCTGATTAAACAAGCAGCACTCCTTGAACACTAATTACTTTAGCTGATGGAACACCCGGCCGTTATCTCACAGCGTTGGTGTTGTTGGGCCAAGGTGAAACTCCTGCCCTTGCTCACTAGCAAGGCACACATTTCAACTTACTTGCGTCTATCGGGGGTTGGGTAGACGTCCTGTTTTCCAGAACTTTTTGTTGAAGCCTTGGTGTGTAGCTGTACAATCATCTAAGTCATAAGTTTGAATCATACTGTCAGTCAGAAACATCATTCTCATGCCAATGTGCAGTACAAACTATGCAATATATTTCACAGCCAGCACAGATTTTCTTGCAGCAAGCAATTTGGTAACATGCAATCTGCATTCCAATTCGTGATTCTAGTTCATTACAAAATATTCAGATAAGGTCAAAAGAAAAAAAGTTCCCCCTACAATTCGACTTCATTACCCTGCCATTACAATTCACAATCCATACCTCCCGTATATATAACACTCAGCATCCCCAGTATCAAACTTTCCAGTTAATATGGTCGTGCAACAGAATCATCACCTTTTTCCTCCCTTTATCTTAGTCGTTAATGGATTCATATTTTTCGTTGACAAGCTTTTACACTGTGGTTTTCTTAATCCTCCCCTATTAAAATCTAAACCCCTTGTAAGAGTAAAGGATTACAATTTAACGATGTGGGAAATAATACAATTGTCAGTGTTGAAATGCATTGAGTAATTTTGATGCAGATGCGAGTTTTAAGAAATAAGTTTGACCGGCTTTGGGAGAATTGTTAATAATGCCACGCTAATGTGTGGATGTAGTGAGACGCCGTTAAGAGTGTAGTACCCGCTGATGTGCAGAAAATACATTTAGTGGCATAAGGTTACCTTCACCTTAAATATATAATAACATGAGGTGTTTTTTACGAAGACATTAGAGGCATCAGCTTGGTCTGATAGATCTTGTTGTAGTTGCCGTAATTTAAAGGTAATAATAACTGAGACATTATAACTATGGGATTGCTATGGGAATGCTAGGAAATTAAAGTCGGCTGATATCTTTTTTTATGCTGCATTCTGTTCTACTCGAAACTACTACTTTAAACTTGTTTCACTAATCACAGCTTGTAATTACCTATTGACAAATATATTCAAGGTTTTTAAGCTTAAATTAACAAATGCACATCTTAAACATAGCATGATCATTATGGATCATTATAAAACACTTCTTCAACTGCAACACACAATTGATCCGTTAATATAAATAACCTTGAGTGGTGTAGACTTCCATTATTGTGCAGAATACCATTACAATACAAGTCCCAAACCCGCCCCGAAACATCTGATAACCAGGAGGCAGACGTAGTAAACCAACACCTCTATTATGCAAGCTGCAGTCAATTAAAACTAATGGACTCGGCTAACCTAAAAGGGGGTGCTCGGTCACTTCGTCTCATTTAGACAACAACGGGAAATGTACACCACCAAATATCGCCTGCATGCCACTGGTAAGACAGATGACACTTCAGAGCCCAGGCAAAAACATTTGATGGCTGCACTTGAGTTGTTGGCAGGAACAAATAGGACTGTTCCTGTAAAACCTTGGCTTGCTTCCTAACTCCTCCTGCATCGTCGAAGCATCCTAACTCATTCGACCCGCAGGTTTAGTGTGACGCCAACTCGAGCGAACAATGCAACATCATTCACGCTGCAGGAATGCCTTTGCAGCCATTTTATGATGTTGGATCGAATCTGAGAGAAAGTAAACAAAGGATATATTGTTTTCTTTGGAAGCTGGAGGTGGAGATACTGTTGACAATGAACCAAGGAAGTGGGAAAAATGCTGGAAGTAATAAGGTGAGAGAATATCTATATATGTCTATGTATATCTAGATATCTAGATATCTAGATATACATACACATATTGAGAGATGAAACAAGGTTAAATAGAGCACATCCCACTCAAACATACACATACTACATATGAGAGTGTGGTGCACAGGGATGGAGGGGACACAGACAGCCCCTGCTGTTCTCAGTAAGAACCAAGTCAGTGAACATGTAATACCCTCCCTTCACTTTCTCTTTCTCCTTCCCATTGTCCTCCATCCATCTCGCCTCGCACAGTTACACTGAGTTACGACAAGTCCCAGGTTCCATTTGTTTCCCCTGTTTTGTCTCCATTTAATGGCGCCATCCATTAGTTCCTACATCCTACTTCTTGTCTCACCCCTCCCCTTTCTGCCTCTCCCCCCATTCCTCTCTTCCTTTATTGTACACACATGCTGGCTCTCCCTCACTCGTGACACTGGGTCTCCAGAAGTGCACGCCGCTGCAATGGCTCCTGGGAGGTTATTGGGCATATCAAGGAGGTCAGCATTATCGTGACACGCGTGTGTGCAAACGCATACAAAGGCACACGCATGCCTGCAACGACATAGAAAGACAAACGCACAAAAGGAAACACAACCACAGGTGTGATAGTTGTCGGTACAAGAAATGTATGTTACTAACACCCCAGAGAAATGTAGTCTTTGTAGTTTGTAGTTCGTCATCTTTTTGTGAACACAAATGAACACACAAATATGCAAATGGCTGAACTCACGGATGTACCAAAACGACTCTACAAGGAACTGCAGTATGAAAGAAAATATCCAGGCTTTTGCTCTTTCAGTTCGTATGCTGTTAGTCATTTATATATTTTTTTCCAACATCCATTGCTGGCTAAGGAAAAATGTTTACCAAACACTGTCATTTCCATTGTTCCATATCCTTTGTAACCTCATGGTAATGCATGGAAAGAGGTCTCCTCTTCAAACAACGCAGGCCAATTACCAGTCACAGTAAATCAGAAATAGCTGGATCAGAGTGGTCCGTTCGTGAAGCAGTAGAGGACATTCACTGGCAGACGGGAACCTTGATTTGACCTTAAGAAATGGTTCATCTTCTGATGTTTATTATATTCATGATTATTATTATTTTTTTTAAATGAATGAATTTAGATCCCACCAAAAAAAGATTGCGTTCACATTAGAATTTTGCGATTGAATGATGATGGGGATTGGTAATTGTAATGAGCTCTTACAATATTCCATGGAGGTTCAACCCTTGCCTCCTTGGAAACGATTTTTGTCATGAACTGGGCGTGCATTTAATTCTCAGGTTTTCTTAAGATAAGTTGGCCGGTATCATTTATTAGTGTTATAATTATTCATCTCTGTGATTCTTCTCTCACTGGGGTTTGGAGACTTCACCAGTCATGGTTTACTGTTAATGGAATTTTCACAACAGCGTAGTAAACGATGATTGCCCTCTCACCGGCGAAAATAATCATGCATGCTGTTTTTTCTTTCATTTAGTATGGTGGTCACGTGAATGGAATCAGGCATTTCCATAAACACCTGTATCTACAGACAGCCACACACACACACACACACACACACACACACACACACACACACACACACACAGACAGACAGACAGACAGACAGACAGACAGACAGACAGACAGACAGACAGACAGACAGACAGACAGACAGACAGACAGACAGACAGACAGACAGACAGACAGACAGACAGACAGACAGACAGACAGACGCACACACACAAGATCATATTAGTAACTTGTCAGTTCATCCCTAATCTCTTACTGTTGTATATTCCTAAATATACAACCCTGTAGTCAGGGCCAGAACAAAAAGCTATGGGCACTTTCATTTGGAATATTGCATTGTGGGGGGAGCACGAGTGCAAAATGTAATTACAATGGAAATAATGTCCTAAAAACCAATGTTAATAAGTCCATAAGGTAACACCAATCCAACAGAGTAATATAGCAACTGGAGGACACAATTATTTACCTTACTTTGTCCTAGAAATACTAGTTTGAACTAAAAAAGTGTCAGACCGAAAAGTGCTTTGTGCACACTTTCTAAACTTTGTGCTTAGCCCTTGTAAGTACATGGCAGTTACTTTCACTCTAGTGGCAGTTTACTTCACTCTTGTCTCCCAGTATACGATGTCTCATCTATCCAGCCGTCCCCTCCTCTCTTTCCCTGGACCCTAGTCTTCTGTCCGCCTCCATATATACTCTGTTTTCTCTGTCTTCCACTCACTCCCTATTATTGGCCTCTATGCTATTTCTTTCTTTCTCTGAAGGACACACTCCAGCGTTCGCGTCGGCGGAGAGAGGCGAGGGACGAGGACCGTACAGCCATGAGACGGAGAGGAAAATCCCCAGGTGGACGATTCTAATTGGAATGAATTCTGACTAAAGAGATGACTCTAATGACATTTGGAAAGTGGATTAATGACATGAAAAGGCCCTGGGGAGAGAGGCACTCTAAAAAGAGAGGATGGGGAAACGATAAAAAAGGAGATCCCGGGAGAGGAAGACGTTTTTATGTGTGCCAGGAAGGGGGAGATTTGGAGAGGGGAAGGATGGGGAGGTGGAGAGGCAGGACTCGGTTTGAATTCACTGCTGGATTACTTTCACATGCTGGTCGACATTTCATCTTGGGTTGGTCAACAGAAATATAATTTCACAAAAATATTCCCTACATTATGCAAAATGTGCAAAGGCCATTAATTAAACAGGCACATTAATAATGCTATCCCTCAGCCTGAATCTAATTTCCTTTTTCAACTGAAATAGCAACAATCTAATGTATCGCTAATGTCTCATCAGGTGAGCCATTCATACTTGGGTTTTGCTTCATGGAGGACATTAAAATAAGCCTTCTCATCTGAACTGTTCACTCTCTCCCCATCCAACTCCCAGCAGGGGGTTGACAATTTGACTCAGGTTGGAATTGGTTTCTTGCCAAACTTGGACCAACTACATTAGGTCTTTAGCAAAAACCAATCTTCAACAGAGGTATTGCACACACAGCATAATGACCTTTCTTGCGGCCAGTCCGGTAATGTGATGAGAAACAGTGTATTCCTCAACCCCCAAATTATTTAATAACCACAACAAAATTCCCTGTCCCTCTGACTGGAAAACTCAATGGCAATTCCAGTGGAGCATATTCCAAACTCGTTCTCAGTAAATTTCAGATTCAAATGGCCGTTATCAACGGGCACAGATCAAAATACCTCTGGAAACTATTGGATAGACCAACAACTAATCAGAGCAATGAACCGTGTCGCACATCAGGGTGAGCATCTTGGTTGTTTATATAGGACTCCTCTGATCAGTCATCCTATTGAACCTGCCCCATATGAGATAAGCGGTTGTGATTGGCCCGTAAGCCTGCTGGAAATCTGTCTGAAATGAAGGGGGGCCAGACACATATGCCAGAGCAAATAAAACATGAGCCAGGTGATTCATCTGGTTCCCAGGCTAGGATTTAACTACATTAATAAAATAAAAATGCTGCATTAAATATTAAAATAGCATTATCTGAGAATCCTACAGGACCACTAAAACAAGATTTAAAACCTGGAGGTGGCGCTGAAAAGCAATAAAATCTATTTAGCATTACAAAAAATCCATAATTATCTTGTGTGGTCCCAGGTAGGCTACATGGTCCAACAGTGGCATGCTATCTGAATCACCAATAGTGTAATTACCATCCCCTCCATAATTAAATAACAAACCTTTATGCTAAATACTGCAGGCAGGGAAAATAAAAAAGCATATTTAAAAAGGGAAGCTTAACACACATCATTTAAAATTGTGATTTAGCTTGCAATCCCAAACACAGTCACACCTCAGCCATTCTCCATCACACTGCCTACAATCTCAGTTCATCACAAGTGCACACAAGACAGGGAGAGTCACAGAGTGGAGGCGTGAGGGCATGGGAAGCAAGCAACATCATAGTCACACGGCAGGCAGGCATGGTTGTGGTTTTGAAACAAAGTATTTTGAGAAAGATGCGGAAAAGACGATGGGAAAATCAAAAAAAGTTTTGGTTACATGGGTCGCCCGGTTCCCCAGGGGGTTCACAGGGCGAGAGGGAGAGCAACAGCTCTGTATCTTGTGGTTCAGATTGAAATAGGTCATGCACATCATTTACGGTCCAGGTCTCATTCTGCAGTCAAGGCAACTTGGAACTCTGAAAAAGTAAGCTCCAACTTGTAAACATTTATTAACGGTTTTCCAACCTGGAATTACATGTTGGGAATGTGAGCATAATTAAACAGAGCCAGTTGCTCCGACTTAAGATCTGTAACAACATTGAAAACGGTGGCAATCATCGTTGATTTGAATCAATTTATTTGTTTTTTGACGTTTAAACACATCATTTGGTGTGTAATTATGTTATATGTGTTTGTATTTTCTAAATTGCGGCATTTATATTTAATTTTGATATCTGTGAGGGTGATGAATTTAAACTCCCCACTTCTTTCCAAGATTTCGGTTTTACATTTTATATCAAATAATCATAGAATTAACGAGTGTATTGGAATGGGAGTTTTATCTTTCCCCAGCATTTCTCATTTGCTATTTTTGGGTAACTCCCCGGACTTAATAACGCAAACGTAAGGCAACACAAACAATATTTGACACAATACATAATTTGTAATACTTTTCTTTGGTTGACTCAGCCTGTATGAATCAGCCACTCTGTGGCTGATGCTCTTGCATTTGATGGATGTAAACTATCAAATCGCAACGTTTCCTGCAAATTAGTAATAAGATGAAATTTTTCTCACTAATTCTCACTCTTTGCACTGTGATCATTTATATTCAGGACTACCCCCTGGTTTTCATTTTAGATGCTCAAAAGAGGGCTCTACCCCCGATGTAATAACTCCAAGCACATGGCATGTAAAGACTTGTGAAGCCTTTGGTTGCAGACGACATTTCCAAGATCAAAGTGATCATTCTAAGAACATTTATTAAAGGAATACAATTAATGGAGCAGCCTCGCCTTCTACTCAGAGGACTCTGAATCTTAAATCAATCAATCCCTAATCCTCAAGCCTTGGTTGTATAATGGTCTTGTTAATATTTAACACTAATATAAGTTACATATTCAATTGCCCATTGTACAATTGCTGTTTGCTGTCAAACTGTGTAATTTTAAGGATATAAACTATGCTATTTAAATACCAAGTTTACATTTTTAACATGTGGACTGTCATAGATCAGTGGCATACTTAGAGGTCTTTCCTGCTGGTAAAATGGTTACCAAGACAACACGCAAGACATTGCTTCATCCTTGCTATGAGACATGAGTTGCTGGGTGTAGCTTATTTTCCATCGGTACAGCATGTTGCGAAATACTGTGTAGTATATTGAAGAGTTTGTTACAACAAATTGATTAATATTAATTAAATAAAAAGCATAATCTGGTTAAAGGTAATATAGGTAAGATATGAGACCTGTTAAAAGACTGAGGGCAAATAAGAGACCCACAAAAATATTCCCCTCCCTCTCTTCTCCATCACTACCGGCATTTCTTTGGTGCTGTGAGCGGTGGATAATGCTGGTGTGCCTCCATGTGATAGGCAGGCAAAATGAATTCACCGAACCAATCAGGGAAGAGATGATAATAAACAACAATACATTTAATTTAGAGGCGCCTTTCAAGACACCCAAGGTCACCTTACAGAGCATATAGTCATCATAAATCGTTTAAAAAACAAGACATTGTGGAAAAAAAAAATAATAATAATAATAATGCCCAGATGCCCTGATTGGTCATGAATTATCCGGCAGCAAAATTGAAATTGGCTCAACCAGAGGGAGGTGCGGTCGACTCAAAACAGATATTCTCAAAGAACATTTCACTCTCTTCTGATAATTAATGAAATATGTTTAGTTTTTTATGAAATCTTTTCACGAGATCGTGTGCCACATTCATATTTATAAATGTTGCACTATATTAAACATTTATATCTTATGTTATATTTCTATCTTAAAATAGTACTTGAATTTATATTTAAAAGAGCATGGATCAAACAAATTATTAAATTATTTTGCTGAGAAAGTTATATTGATATAGGAAACCATTTCCAGGCCTTTATCAATGTGGTGCCATAGTAGGGGTGAATACAGGTATATCTCATGACATTGATTATGAGCACGAGTATACCTTCAGACCCATAGCTAACTTAAAGAGCTACTTTCTTTGATAAAAGCTTATTTAGTTTCATGAAACATATGTTACATCAAAATTCATTCACCATGTTACAACATAGTGCATGTGTGTATTTCCTTGCTTAATAGACATATGCATGTTCAAGGCGTGTGTGTGGGCGTGTGTCTCCTGCTTGTTTTGTTCTGCCTACCAGGAACATGTGTGGCTGCTATGCATATGCACATGTCCCCGGTTCACAGAGAATGTGTGAGAGCAGGCCTCTCAAGGAGTGACATGCAGCCCGCACAGAATCCTGTAATATCGTGTCTCTGTAGTAATAGCGTGTGTGTGTGTGTCATGTAAGGAGAGCAGGGAGACGACCCCTACCCCCATAATAATTGCTCACAGTTAATCATTGGTGCCTGTGCGTCGGGAGACACTGGGGATCTCGCTTTAGGGGTGAATTGGAATGTGATTGTACTCTGGCAGACGGCGGCAAAAGTCAGCCTTCAAATTAAAGATAAGGGAAAAAAACAGTATGGGGATTTTTTTTTTTATCAAGCAGGAAATATTCGATTCTGACACTGACACAGAAACCCATCCACAGGGAGGGCAATTTTAAAAACCCTGGAGGAGATTGGGGGAACACCACTCAATTAAAGAATTCCCTCATGGTCGCGGGGTAAAACCTCTCGCTCTCTCTTCCTCTCTCTCCTTTGTTCTCACACACACGGTAATTGATATCTGACATTGCCTCTGAACTGTACTAAACATCTCAGCACATTGTCGGGGATCTCCCTTCCCATTAGGGGAACGTTGGAATATGATTTTCTAATGGAGGTTGCCGCGTAGTCAGGCGTGTAAACTACAGATGGAGGAACACAAAGGAACTCTGAGCATGTGCATTAAGCACAGTACCCACTTGTGTCCGATTCCTTTTCTACTGAGTCCTTAGAATAATCATCAATTACTTATTTGGTAGAATAACGGTTTCATTGTCCTCCACAGATCTCACACTTGGTAGGGCACACATCAGAACACG
>NC_082391.1:3644920-3669920 GCF_031168955.1 Gadus macrocephalus | reverse complement strand
ACTGTCATTACAAATCATCTGCAATGCCAAAGCCATCTGCTTTATTAGCCTTGTATACTGAGGGTAAAGAAAGTAAGATACTGTGTAGGAAACAGGATATAACATATATATATATATATATATGTTATATATATGTATATTTATATATATATATATATATATATATATATATATATATATATATATATATATATGCTGATTGAGACACAGCAGAAGATGGAGAGAGAGAAGAGAGAGCATTAGAGAGGATGAAAGACTAACCCTGAACACATTCACTACTCATCATTGGAAGTAATATTCCTATGCATACTTTGCAGGAGGTTAAAGAATTGCACGATTACACACCATTTTAGCACAGAGAAGTACAGGGAAAGGGCCATAAGGAGACCGCAGGAGAGAGCGATGAGACTCGGAACGCAGTGAAACGTTTCTTGTGAGCAGAACTACACACAAATACTTGTAGCAGAATATATGCATTGTTAAATGTAATCTAAAAACTTGTTTAAGAGACGGCTTATTACGAAGCTAATGTCTTGGAGATTGCATCACAGGCTTCAAAAATAATTCAAACTAACCATTCCTTTGGGAAATTGAACTACATTACAGTAAAAACATATCTATATTACCCCCCCCCCCCCCCCCCCCTTACATCACAAACACCATATTGCAGTCTTAAAGTGTTTGCCCTGAATGCTGCTGCTCTGTTCTGTGGCTGGGTTCTCACTGCAGACACATGCAGCAAGATGCTGGAAAGCAGAGCCCAGAGCCGGTGTTGGAGCCAGTTATAGCCCCTGCTCAGGAGGGATTCTGGGTGTACGAGAGACACTGCTAAGTGGTGCCTAAAGGGCTCCAAATTGGTCATTAGAGTAATCAGGCAAGGGGAAAGCGTTGCCATGACCTCGCCCATCAGCGGAGATGGTGACATTGTGGTTCTTCTCGAACTGGTTTGTTTGCCGTTCTTTTTTCCTCCCCGTCGAGTTAATCCTTCCCCTCCCCGCGTCTCAGAAGACTCAATCCGACCCGCCAGCCTTTTCCCTGCTTGCATCACAGCTCCATGCATCTGCTCCCGTTCCCTCCCCCTCCGTATGCCTCATGTCTCTGTCTTCCCTTCCACCTTCTCCCGAGACCCCGGCCCGGCCCGTCTCACGGATGGGCTCCTGCACTCTGCCTGAGTTTCTGTGCTCCCGTCCCTCATAGTTGAGAGAGAGCAGAGGTCCACCAGAGACAGAGGTTTGACGGTATAAACACACGGCCTCCGGAGGATGGGCTGGATGCTGAGGCGTTTGCCGACAGGTTTTATCT
The DNA here is from genome assembly GCF_031168955.1 of Gadus macrocephalus. Taxonomy (NCBI): domain Eukaryota; kingdom Metazoa; phylum Chordata; class Actinopteri; order Gadiformes; family Gadidae; genus Gadus; species Gadus macrocephalus. The sequence continues at coordinate 3,668,618 of NC_082391.1, read as the reverse complement.
GGACTGTCATGAAAAACATAGGAGTAGGAGATAGTAGGAATGTGAATATGTGATGAAATAAGATACACTTAAATACATTATGCCCCATGATACAAACAATATACTGGTCTGTTTGCGTGCGTGTCTATGTGTGTGTGTGTGTGTGTGTGTGTGTGTATGTATGCATAAACATTATTTTGGGAAGACAACCCCTTTTTTATAAGGTATATTTAGTATTATTTAAAATATGTTATAACATTACTCTATGCCTTTTCTAGAAAATTGCGTATTTGGGTTAGTTATGGTATTAAATCAGAGCATCACATCAATCCGTTTCACATTGCAAACGTTGTAAGAGAAACACTCTTAATTTGTGCTAATCAGTGAAATGTTTCTAATGAGTTGCGAATAAAGCATCAGATTAAAAGTACTCTACAGACAGTAGGAGAGTATAGGGGGATGTTGTTGCACCTGATTGTACATCCAATCCACTGGAGCAGAATTGACTAATAAAAGTCAACATGTACCAACATTCAAACTAATTAAGATGGAACTGCTAATTAAACCAGGGACCAAACAACCATTTGTTATCCCTCAAAAGGGCAGCACTCAACAACGTGTGTGTACTCGTGTTTGCTACATCCCTGACTCCACAGCCAGCAGCAGAGTTATCATCCCCCCCAGCCTTGGGTTTATTCAGTGTGGTAACTCTCCTCTTGGTCCTCTCCAGGAGAGGCAGGTACGGGGCAGCCTCTGCCCGAGCCAGAGACAGCGCTATCATATCTTGACAGCTCCTTGGGAGAGAGGCCTCCCTAATCAGCCTCTCCCGTGGAGCTGCCCCACCGTGTGAAAAATATATTGTTTTTCACCCGGGGCTCGGCCCGGCGAATCATAAGGCTGTTCCCGCCGTGTCTTGGGGAACAGCTTTGAGTAAAACCGTGCTGCCACCACGACGGTCCCTAGAGTTGGCTGCTGGCTGCAACCACAGATAACCACAGGTAACCACAGATTGTAAAGAACACGGAGGGAGCCTCTGTGACATCACCCGTTGGTTTACTAACCACCGTTTGTAGACGGTCGAATTGCCTTTTTGCGATGTGGCGCCGTTGTTTGAGGTTTTTCCAATCAGCAGTGGTAACTATCCATGTTTGTGGAGGGTACTTGAATGTCCGCCTCTGTGCTCTAGTGCCAGAATTCATTAATATTCATTCTGTAATAACTTTTTAATGAGGAAAAAACCTTCAAACGGGCCATCTAAAACCATAAGGGACAACCTAGCCACTGAGATGCTAAACGAATGACGAGGAAACATTGCCTTCCTATTATTTCCTCCCATTGACTCTGAATGGGGACGGGTATTTCTGCATCCAACCATCGCAACCTGCCAGCAACCCAGGGGCGGCCAGGGCTCAACAAACAGACCGCCATGGCCGCAGACTCGCTCGTAAAGGGACCCCATGTCTCCCATCATTAAAATCATATCAATTGAATGAGTTTCAGCCCCGGTTAGAGTGCTGCTGCGGCTGAGTGTAAATATTGAGAGGCTGCAGTGATCCATGACCGTACATCAGAGTCAACGGACAACAACGGCGGAATGGCAGAAGTGTCTGCAACAAACTGTGTGGAAAAGAGGAAGAAAATTACCGGCAGGGGTTTGAAGTGAAGGAAGAAAAGCTGAGAGCAGAAAGCTGGGGCCACAGGGGATGTTGAGGGGGTACACACACATCCCAGAAACAAACAGTGGATGCAATGAAACCAGGATCAAGAGCATTGATTAGCGGTCGTGAGCTGAGGCCGCCAGAGAAACGGAGATGCGGTGAAGCTGTAAAGATGACAAAGGAGTAGAGCACGGGGAATAGAGACAGAAAGTTGTATCTTCAGTATTAAACCCCTTGAGACGTACCCTCTTGTTTCCAGGGGTCCCGATAAAAGACGCAATATGAGACACAACACAATGTGCAACAAATAGCAGACATGTTTCCAGTTACAATTAGACAAATTATGAAAGGACCAAAACAAACACACCTGTAAAATGAACTGGGCCGGTTTATTAAACGGGGTTGCCATGGGTGATCAGCGTCTATGATGAATGCGTGGGTTGATTATGCAACCGATTGAATTCAGCCAGCTGATGGAACACGATGGCCTGCCATCGTAATCACAGACAAATTGACGATGGTTGTGAAAGGAAACTAAAACAGTACCTCTACGAATCAGGCAGATGATTATTTTATTATTATTACAATGAAATCAATCAAAGAATCTAGATGAAGTAAGGCTTGTGCAATGTGTCTAACTTTCTATCTCTCCCTTCGGTATCTATTCATAACTAGCTTCAGCTGGATAACAGAAACCGTTAATAAGGAAGAGACTAACTACGTTTCAAAAATTATAAATTAATAATTATATATTTTTCTTCTGAATCAATGCGATGGTCAGTACAGAGTTTGGAGAACAGATAGCAGAGAATCACCCTACCATCAGCCTCCTATACGGTCTCAACAATGTGCTATGTTGCTAGTGTTTATATGTGTTAAAGGTACGCTTGTGCAAATGTTATTCGGGTCATTTTGACAATTTATATTGCAAATGGATTTTTTTAGTGAGGCAATGAGAGGCAGTACGATGGTTTAAAACCCTAACTGGTATTGTCTTTTAAAACATTTGCCACTATTTACTAACAGGCAGACACAGAGAAATACTAATCCAAGGCCAATCATCTATAACATTCCAAATAATTTAGGGAACTAGCACATTCCGGTAGGAGGATGGCCCTCAGTTTGCTTGCTCAGAAAAGTCTGTTTGTTAGTGTAGTTGTAGAAGTGTAGAAAATCAAAAGTGCAGGTCCTCGGACAGCGACTTCAATCCATTCGGGACAAAATATAAATCCATGCTGCTGGCACAGAGAGAGACATGGGGATGAGTTTTTGTTTGGTTTCAGCTCCCCAGTCATAAATCGGTTTATGCCGTCTCACTGTGGGCGTAGATGGGCCTGCTTTTGTCTTTGGCCTGCAATCGTTTTCTATCCATCATAACTAAACCGGTGCTGTGCAACCCTGTTGTCATGTCAGATTATACACACGCTCATAATGACTGTGGTTGACCTATCCAAAACCCACCCAATCTATACTTAACACAGACGATCGGGAGCTCCCACAATGCAATGTTGTCTGGCATACTTTTTATGCTGGCTGATGTATTTATTTTTATGATGAAATATTCAACTCTGGTTTATCGGTAAAGCAATCTCTGCTCCTGCCAACCCTCCTCCCTTGGTTCTTTCTACGGCCGTGTTTAAAAGAGAAGACGAGTGATTAGTAATTGGGAACACCGGCCATCATCCTAACTGTCTTCTGATTGGGTGTCCGAGAGCCACGGCTCCTCCTCCTTTTTCTCTCTCTTGCTTCCTTTTCTCACATATCTTGTCCCCACTATCCACCTCCTCATCAGTTGCCCTTTGCCTTGAAGTAGTGCCTGAACATTCGGTTCATCATCCATGTAAACTAATATATCCTGATAATTCCACTCTTTCAAACTCCCAATGAGTGTGGACCGCTGCCTCTCAAGACGACCCTTATTCTGAGGAAAGCAGATTTCACGGTCGACAACAGAAACACCAAACACTTGTGGTTCATCGTCCGGGTCAAAGGGTGAGATCCCGTACAGGGGTATTGATTGCATCTCTCCATTTGTCACCATTAAAATTCTATGTAAGTGATTCACAGTATTTACTTATTTCAGCATAACTTAATATGACACGGTTAAGCGATCGTGTATCCTGGTGGGAAATGTGATATCGAGAACAATGCTGAATCGCTGAAACACAGCCCAGTATCAGTGCTTGGTACAATACTTTCCGCACCTTGGGGACCTTTTCATTCAAATAAAAGTTAAAGTAGGCACTTATTGGACATAATCGAATTACAGCTCAAGAACATGATGTTGAAGTAGTGTAGTGGTTAGCGCTGCAGTTTTAACCACAGCGGCATTACAGTTCAGCTTATTGTTGTTTGCTACCGAGCTCATGTACATCATTGGCTTGACATTTCTGGAACAAACGTTATCATGTTTTGAAATGTCGGCTTCGACCTCGATCACATATATGTGCATACTGGTATCTAAAGGACTCCCACTTTTCAACTGTTTAAATTCATCCATTCAGAATATATATTCGTCAAATTAATATTTAACCACTCTCATAAAGTGCAGCGAAAAAATAAAACATTGACTTTGGCAGTTGCTGTCGGAAATGGAACACCAGATAAAATGCAAAAAGAAGGGAGAGGGCGAGTTCTCTGGCATGACCATGTACATCGATATAACTTTTGCCTCACTACCGTGATACTGAAACAGAGTTTTGTCAAATATGACCGAGGGCCTTGCTGAATCAAGCTTTGCCAAACAAGCCGCGGTACACGGGTGAGCTTGGGGCCAGAGGGACACCAGACAACAAATTATTTGGTGAGAGGTCATCAACATTGTTGAATGTAATTGCTACTACACTGTATTTATGAATTCTAAATAAAGAGTTTTAACTAATTTAATAATATGATATCTGTTCTAATTACATGTATGATAGCATACATTGCATCAACCCAGTCGCCAAGAAAAAACGTCGACGGTGTACGTTTCCATGAACACTGGAGACGTACTATTACAACGTAAAAACAGCGTGTTATACCTACAGTATCCACGCGTGCCGCTGTGGAGGCGGGTTTCGGGGTTTGGGTTTCACGGCTTTCGCGGCAAATTGTGGACCCGATTGTTTAGGGGGGGCGGGGGGGGGAGGTAGACTGTTGTTGACCGGGGAGGGGGGGGGGGAGACACGTTTGTTGAGGGGGGGACGACGACACGATTGTAGGGGGGGGGGGGGGGGGGGGGACACGTTAGTTGAAGGGGGACGACGACGACGACACGTTTGTTGAGGGGGGGGGAGACACGTTTGTAGGGGGGGGGGCACGCTCGACAACGAGAGTTGGTTTTTATTGAACGCTCGACAACGAGAGTTGGTTTTTATTGAACGAGACTTCAACACGGAACAGCTGCACGAAACGATGGTCACGTCACTCTCGGTGACGGTGTCGACAACAATGAACACACGAACAATGTTAATAGAACAACACACAACCACATAACATCCCGAACCCATCAACCCCACTTAATCCTAACAACAAAACAAGTTAACAAAAGCCCCATTTGTCAACTGACAACCCCAATTCCCAGAATCCCCCGCGGCTCCGGAACGGTTATTATCCGAATGGGAAATGCAATATTTTAGGACAGATACACCATTAAACGCGTTTCTAATGACATTTCTAGCGAGAAATGTACATTTTCCTTACATAATCTTCAGTCAGTGAATGTGTATGATCTTTATTAATCTTTATTATCTGAATGGGAAATGCAATATTTTAGGACCGATTCACCGTTAAACGTGTTTCTAATAACATTTCTAGCGAGAAATATACTTTTTACTTGCATAATCTTCAGTCACTGATTGTGTCTGATCTTTAGTTTTATAGTTATTAGGATTTGATCGGATCGCTCGCATGTTTCAACGTCAGGTTGTTAGGCTGCTTTCGCTAACCTAGCAGCTCACGTGCTTCCTGCGTTTGTGTTATTAAACTGTTACTTTATGTAACTTTTAATGATATCATCTTGTTAGAAACACGTATATCTGAGAGGCAACCCAGTCGCCAAAAGCATTCGTTGACAGTGTACGTTTCGTGAACACTGGATTACGTCGCATTTCAACATAAAATAGCGTGTTATACACACACACACACGCACGCACACACACGCACGCACACACACACACACGCACGCACACACACACGCACACGCACACGCACAGACACACACAGACACACACACACACACACACACACACACACACACACACACACACACACACACACAGACACGGTGCATTTCGCTGCTAAAACAACAACAACAACAACAAAATATTCCCTCAAATATTATTACTAAAGAACCGTTTTCCAAAGAACGAAATGTGAACCAATGCATTCTGAATGGGAGTGTTTCTCCGATTAAATATCATTAATCTCCGTGTGTTGGGTGGTATTCTATTTTTTTCAACGGGGCTGCATCCAGTCACTTGACCGTCATGCTGCTATGGTGGTTGCTATCGACCGCCCCCTCTAATCCTTACATGGCTCTAAAAACCACGCGGCAAAGGAGCTGCCGTAAATTGTGTTGTTTTTGTCGTAAACTGGGGTCCGACGGTTAAAAAATAGACAGATATTCCGAGGTATCCTTAAAAGGCAGCTTGGATGTTTTTATTTTCTGCAGTTTAGACTTCTTCTATAACCTATTTTTGAAAGCAAAACACCAAGTTCATTGATTTAACGAGGCAGGGTTATTTGAAACAATTTATTCAATAAATATTTGTGAGAGGTCATTCCTTCTCCTGAGTTTGCTTCCTATTTATGTCTAGTGTACACCCCTACTGTCCAAAAGCATCCCCCCCCCCTCCCCATATGGATTTGGAGAGTTGTTGCCACGTCCCAGTGGTGGAAGTATCATATAATATGAAAGAGGGCATTCAATTATACTACAATGATCAATTAGGAGGCCGAAGCCCTAAAGGAAGTGATGCAATAGGTGACTGAGGCGAGAAAATTTAAGTAAACTGTACCTTGGGGTCTCTTATATATCAAAGGGGGTTTCAAAGGACGCATACGCTTCAACCTGTGGCTCCAGCCCTACAGGAAATGACTCAGCAAGTGCTCCATCTCGTTGCACCTGCACCCAGCGGCTCGCTTGCAAGATTTTGGCCTGAAGTTCTTCCCAGATCTATACCCTAACAGTCCAACATGCATATCTGAGAATCAGGCCTCTCTTCAATAATGACAAAATGTTATGAGAGAAATACAGATTCACTTTTTGTTATCTCATAAGCGGCGTGGTGCCGGCTCCTTTTGACCTTTTGACCCCAGACTTCAAAGACGTGGCCACAGGCCAGCTGTGTCTACACACATTAAGCCACAAATGTACACCTCCATCCCGCAAAAAATGGGGCCTAGAAACTAACCTCTGTCTTATGTACATTGACTGTACTGTTGGAGGTCACGCCCCTTTTCCGGCCTTTTCGAGATAGCTAGGGATGCTAAAATGTTTACACACATTTCCCGGGGCCCCGAGAACGACGTATCCAAGATTTGTAGTTCTAGCCCATAGAGAAAAAAAGTTTTCCCAAATGGACTGTCATTTGGACAAAGCCCCTTCAGAAGTGTTGCCTGCGAGACCTAATGGTTCAGAATGTGGTGGAAAAACAGTTTTTGAGATAGGAAGGTCCTACCGCCCTGAAATTTGAATACCATATTCTAGGGCCTAACTGGGACCCCCGCACCGAAACTTGGCCTGGTCGGACCCCGAGTGCAGGAAGGGGGGGCCTGGACTTTCATAATCTTCGCTCGGTGAATGTAAAGGATGTTTGGTCGGATGTTATGACGAAGAATCATAATGTGAATGGGAATATTCTATTAATGTCTTGATATCATCTTTCGTCTCAACACTTCTGCTGCAGCCGCTTAAAGTCTCACTCCGAGAACCTTAAAATATGAATCAATCCATTAGAAGTATGAAAATATCTTCCCGGTCGTGCAACAGGGCAAACAAGGTGTCCTTTGACATCTACGTTTCGAGACGATTGCAACAGTGCCACACATGATCCTATTTGAATATGTTTCGGGGTAGTAATTAGCTGTCGATTTTGGAGGCCTTTATCAATAATGACCAGCTATAGATTTGCTTCCCGATGGAGATTTTTGACAAATTACATGTTAATTAGCATCTACACGTTAAGCTGAGTCCAATGAGATCAAGCTCGCCCTCTTGCTACACCGAGATCATGTCCTAGACCTAGGTGTACCATGTAAAATACATGTTACCATTAGCTAGAGTGTCATGCTTGGTGTCATTGGACTCAGCTCAACGTGTAGATGCTAAATAACATGTCATTTGTCACAATTTTTTATCGGGAAGCAAATCAATAGCTGCTCATTATTGATTAAGGCCTCCAATTTCGACAGCTAATTACTACCATTAAACATGTTCGAATATGCTCATGTGTGGCACCGTTGCAATCGCCTGGAAGTGTAGATGTTGAAGGAAACCTTGTTCGTTCTCCTACGCCACCGGGAAGATATTTACATGCTTCTGATTGACTAATGAATTGATTCAGCTATTCCCCCAGACGTCTGGGGTCAAAAGGTCAAAAGGAGACGGCACCAGCCCTGTTGAAAAAAATAGAATACCACCCAACACACGGAGATTAATGATATTTAAATGATTATGACAATGAAGTCTTTATTTGCATGGGTTTACATTTCGTTCTGTGTAGCATGGAAAAATCGGAGAATCACTCCCATTCAGAATGCATTGGTTTACATTTTGTTCTTTGGAAAACGGTTCTTTAGTAATAATATTTGAAGGAATATTTTGTTGTTGTTGTTTTAGCAGCGAAATGCACCGTGTGCGTGCGTGTGTGTGTGTGTGTGTGTGTGTGTGTGTGTGTGTGTGTGTGTGTGTGTGTGTGTGTCTGTGTCTGTGTGTGTCTGTGCGTGCGTGCGTGTGCGTGTGCGTGTGCGTGTGTGTTTGTGTGTATAACACGCTATTTTATGTTGAAATGCGACGTAATCCAGTGTTCACGAAACGTACACTGTCAACGAATGCTTTTGGCGACTGGGTTGCCTCTCAGATATACGTGTTTCTAACAAGATGATATCATTAAAAGTTACATAAAGTAACAGTTAAATAACACAAACGCAGGAAGCACGTGAGCTGCTAGTTTAGCGAAAGCAGCCTAACAACCTGACGTTGAAACATGCGAGCGATCCAATCAAATCCTAATAACTATAAAACTAAAGATCAGACACAATCAGTGACTGAAGATTATGCAAGTAAAAAGTATATTTCTCGCTAGAAATGTTATTAGAAACACGTTTAACGGTGAATCGGTCCTAAAATATTGCATTTCCCATTCAGATAATAAAGATTAATAAAGATCATACACATTCACTGACTGAAGATTATGTAAGGAAAATGTACATTTCTCGCTAGAAATGTCATTAGAAACGCGTTTAATGGTGTATCTGTCCTAAAATATTGCATTTCCCATTCGGATAATAAAGATGAATATAAACTACGCCGTGTTCCGGAGCCGCGGGGGATTCTGGGAATTGGGGTTGTCAGTTGACAAATGGGGCTTTTGTTAACTTGTTTTGTTGTTAGGATTAAGTGGGGTTGATGGGTTCGGGATGTTATGTGGTTGTGTGTTGTTCTATTAACATTGTTCGTGTGTTCATTGTTGTCGACACCGTCACCGAGAGTGACGTGACCATCGTTTCGTGCAGCTGTTCCGTGTTGAAGTCTCGTTCAATAAAAACCAACTCTCGTTGTCGAGCGTTCAATAAAAACCAACTCTCGTTGTCGAGCGTGCCCCCCCCCCTACAAACGTGTCTCCCCCCCCCTCAACAAACGTGTCGTCGTCGTCGTCCCCCTTCAACTAACGTGTGTCCCCCCCCCCCCCCCCCCTACAATCGTGTCGTCGTCCCCCCCTCAACAAACGTGTCTCCCCCCCCCTCCCCGGTCAACAACAGTCTACCTCCCCCCCCCCCCCCCCCCTAAACAATCGTGTCCACAATTTGCCGCGAAAGCCGTGAAACCCAAACCCCGAAACCCGCCTCCACAGCGGCACGCGTGGAGACTGTAGGTATAACACGCTGTTTTTACGTTGTAATAGTACGTCTCCAGTGTTCATGGAAACGTACACCGTCGACGTTTTTTCTTGGCGACTGGGTTGATTGCATAGACCCCTATGATGCTCAACATGATATTTGGGTGCTAGGTATAGTTGTAAGCATTGCAAATTATTCTCCACAAAATACTGTAAGCGTTCCACTCTTCTTTTCTTGACGTCAGACAACCTTTTCTGAGGTCGTCTAACCTCATGACCAAGAGGCACCGACGGCGTGGTGTGTGTGGACTTGTGGAGCTCTGTCTGGGCAGCGATTGACTGCGGTTTACAAGAGAAAATTGGGCTTTTCTGACATTTATTATCCAACGCCGCGGTTTGTGTGGATGGTGAAGCACCATCTGAGCATCGATTTATTTAATAACTGTCCGATGGTACACGGACACAAGGAAGTATCACTCTACACTATCTGGCAGATTTCATATGCAACAAAGCTTATTATAACGCTCATAACAGTTGACTGTACTAAAAAAGCATCATAAAGTTGGCATAGATTGTAACCATGGGGATAAACTCAATTATTTCTAAAGTGTTCAAATTCCATCTGAAAAAGTAGGCTCACTGTCTCATTAGGTTTTTGTGTTTTCATTGAGGCTGTAAAGGGTGGGAACGTGAACGTCTAATCCAAACAGGAGGTGGCCAATATTCAAAAACAAATCAGCCCGCAAAAACGTTGCTTCGAGGCCCTGACTCAACGTCAAGTAGAAACACTTCCTTTAACAACTTGTTTGGTTTTTTCAATCAGAATCTCCCATCATTACGTCAAGCTCTGATCGTAAACCGTCGCTAAAAGCTTATCATCAAACTGGCCTATTTACACCAACAAACATTTACCTCTCCCTCTCCAGAATCCTTCCCTTCCGTCCGTCAATGACAATGGGACGGTCAGTACGAGACTGAGTTATGACATGTGAAAGGGCATATCTAACGAGGCCACGGAACAGAGGTTCAATCAGTCTTTGGAGTAATTGAACAAAAGAGGATGGACAAGAGACTGTCGGGGGAAACAGGTGGTCAACAGGCACTGGGGGCGATCACATCAGCAAATGAAGAGTTCTTTGGCAGGACGTCAGGAGGAATAACGGGGGTGGAGAGGCAGCAGTCAGAGGGTCCTTGAAGAAGGTAATCCACACTAATGCTGCATAGACAAACCCTGCAGCCAAAACAGGCTCTTCTTAATATTATATTTATTTTTAGACACCGAACAAAAAAAGGACATGAAAAGCAATAGGAATTGAAATAAAAAAAATAAGACTACATCCTGACACTAACATTGAAATACAATGAGGGGAAAATCAAAGTTTGTCACAGAGATTCGGTTACAGAGTATACAACCTTTTTCAGTTAGTTCACAGGTTTAGGTTTCCAAGAATCTCGATGGAAATTCCCCAAATATGCTCTTCTGTCTGACTGTGTGTGCATGACAGAAATCTAACCTTCACAGCAAAGGCACACGCATGTCAGAACACGAGTACAAAACAAGAGTTTGTAACTCTTGTTTTCAGTTTAGCCCCTGGTTGACGTGCACACATTCACACGTAGTGCCCACGCTCACACACCTAATGAATAAATAGAGTGCTCACACACAGACCCCGAACCTGACAGTCCACAGCTGGCAGTAAACAGGCCAATACTCCGAACCCACCAGGAAGTGCATCAGACCTGCGGTGGAGGTGATAGAGAGCCAATGAGGGTCAAAAAACGTTTGTGTGCCGAGCGGATAGGCTCGCCTGAAGCCGCTCACATCAACCTAGCACGCTGATCAGAATGGTACGTACTATCGGAAGGGAGAGTTAAGCTTTTCATACGAGGACGGTCATAATAAACCATCTGCTTGAGAGTATAATTGAAACACGCCGGCCTCTCAGCACTCCACCTGATGTATAACATGGGCCTTTTAGAGAAGAAACCATCCATGCAAATCCCCATTCACCTTTATACTAGATCTCATGGATGAGGAGGTCATACGTAAACCCACATGTTCGAGTATACAGCTGGTGAAGCATATGACAGAAAGTAACAAAATGTCAGATTTTTAATAAAAGGAAAACCATATCTCCACACGCACGCACACATGTTTAGTTTCACTGCAGACATTACAGATGTAGTATTAAACCATGATCATGAATTTCCATTTAATTAAGTGTCTCTCCCAGACATGCTTCTCTACAATGAACCAAGATCTGCCCATCCATCAGTTCTGCACATACACGCATGCATGGAATGTGTACACCTTCCACTGATCTGACATTGACTCCATTTCATGAGCAGCTATGCCTTATTGAATTTTAAGTGTTAATCCTACTCCATTAATAATTAAAAATGTATTTTTTGGCTTTCATATGGACGAAGAATTGATCCATTAATGGGGAACCACACTCTTTTCCGGCTTCTTTTATGAAGAGCAGTCTTTCAGCATGAAACCTGTATGGTAGGGTATGCCAGTGTTTCCTTTTATCTTAATTCCGGAACAGTAACTCATGTACCCAGCTGAATAATGAATTACGTTTTTAAAAGATGCAACATTACAATTCATTATCTAAAGGGCTTTTGCACGCACAAACACACACACACACACACACACACACACACACACACACACACACACACACACACCCACACACACACACACACACACACACACACACACACACACACACACACACACACACACACACACACACACACACACACTCTCACACACGCAATACACTATTAATAATCAATAAGACAGCCAGTTGAAGTCTCACGTTGGACAGGCTCTTACTCTGTTTGAGATACAGACACACACACATCCACACACACTCACACACACACAGCTCGGGCGCTATTCATCCATGCCACGCGCTCACATGCAGGCAATGACTTCAACCCTGCCAGGCATTATGTTTAGCACAGTGAATCCAGAAACAGCTCACACCAGCAGTTCCTGCTAGGATTTCCACACAGTACAATGGAGCATTGAACAAATGCAAAGCAATGTTTGGTTCCTGCACTTGGAAGAGATGCAGGTTAAAGGAGTCTTGATCTGTGACTTCATGATGATCATCACACCGCACAGACACAGAAAGTCAGCCCACGGCTCTTACTGGGCTCACGCATCTGCCTAGGTGTGGTTGCGTGTGTATATGTGTTGTGGGTGTGTGTGTGTGTGCTTGTGTGTGTATGTGTTTGTGCTTGTTGTAGCTGCGGGGTGGCTTGCTTGTTGTTATTGCGGCGCTGTGTGTGGATGGCGAGAGGTAGCACAACATGACTCTGCAGTGCAGGGGTGAGACGGGCGCAGGCAACCACCTTGCAACAGAAGCCGCCGGACGCAGGGGTCAACCGTTGTTCCTTCTGTCCCGCCATATGCATCCATCGATTGTACCGACGACCCTGTCTTTGAGATGCCCTGCGTGGCAGGATGGACACCGAGGTCGTATAGTAGAACATGGGATGTGGAGGAAACAAAGTCACCCAGCAGAGCTAATAGGGCTCTATGCCCCGACCCCTGACCCCCAGAGTGTCTCCAGGAGGTGGTAATGCTCCAGGCCCCGACCCCTGACCTCTGACACCCAGAGCGTCTCCAGGAGATAGTGGGGCTCCAGGCCGTGACCCCTGACCCCCACATTGTCTCCAGGAGGCTTCAGGCCCGACCCCTGACCCCAAAAGTGTCTCAGGGAGGTAATAGGGCTCCAGGCCCTGACCTCTGACCTCTGACCCCCAGAGTGTTTCCAGGAGGTAGTAGGGCTCCAGGCCGTGACCCATGACCACCAGATTGTCTCCAGGAGGCTTCAGGCCCGACCCCTGACCCCCACAGTGTCTCCAGGAGGTAGTAGGGCTCCAGGCCGTGGCCCCTGACCTCTGACCCCCAGAGTGTTTCCAGTAGGTAATAATAATAATAATAATAAATGAAATTTATGTAGCGCTTAATATGGTGCTCTAAGACGCTTGTAGTAGGTAGTAGGTAGTAGGGCTCCAGGCCGTGACCCCTGACCTCTGACCCCCTCAGTGTCTCCAGCAGGTAGTAGGGCTCCAGGCCGTGACCCCTGACCTCTGACCCCCACAGTGTCTCCAGCAAGTAGTAGGGCTCCAGGCTGTGACCCCTGACCCCCAGTAAGATCCAGACCTTCCCCCCTGACTGTCTCAAGGAGGTTCCAGGGACAGCTTTAGAAGGGTTCAGGATGGGACTGCTCACAGAACTCAAAACGTTTCCCTTTACAGAGCACATGCCAGACACCCCGTTTGGGATTTGAGGGGGAGATTGTTTCTCAGGGCCCATGTTTTCATTGGAATTTTCGGGAAATCTCTGAGCTTAATCTAGCAAAAAATGGATTAAATCTGTTATTTCCACCTGCAAATATCACTCATACCTGATTGTAATAGAAAAAGGACATTTTAAATATTTGTATAATTGCGGCGGTAATTTAAATGGCTTATTGTCTCCCATGTGGAAATACAGTAAATAAGACTAAATAGAATCATTTCAGGGAGAACTCGGAAGGTGTGCGTGACTGTTTTATTAATCTTTTTACCGAGTAGGCAGAGATTTCCCAAGGTGCTGATATTATGTAAATGTTACATTGTGCACACGTGTGTTTGTGTGTGTGCCTGCTCTGACTATTCTACACAGGCTGTAGAATAGTCACAGGGGGAATGAAGTTGCTACTACCAGACCGTGCTCTACACTAAATAAATGGGTTGGATTTCACACTTTGTTTTCCCTCCGGTATGTGTACAAATGTAATAACGTGAATAATGCTAGTCCATAATACAGAGTGTGTTAGCATTAAATTGTGAGGAGTCAGGGGCAGTAGTTTTCTGTTCAATAAAGTTTTGATGTGCATCATTGAAGTAAGTAAAGTGCTCCTTACACCAAAGGAAATGGTGTTCTTAAGTCAGCATGGGTAATGGTGTGCCAATGTTTTGGGTTCAAACTACCGTTGTAACTCCATATAAGGGTACATTAATCAATCTTTCATAAACATTTGTAAATGTAGTAATAACTATTATCTAACAGATCATGTTAAAGTGAACTAATTGTGAAGTTATAATCCGCTTATGGTGTCCATGTTAGGGTATTCAATTACGCGTTCATTATTAAGGTAAGGGTTATCCCTTACCCACTAATCCCATATGCTAATGCTATAAACTACTTATGATTGCATTAACCTGTACTTATAAATGTAATCTTAACGTAAAGGTTTTACTGCTGTTTAGTTTGTGATAGTCAAAAGCCCTGTTCACACTGCACTGCTTCTACCTGGAATACTTTCATAGATGGTGTGATTACCCCATTATTTGATGCGTGTCTTTACTCTTAAGGATTATCTTAGTGTGAAATATGCTATTCTATTTACTGAGCACCTTGCTTAAAAATGGTGCCAGGCCAAACTCTTCCATCTTGCTATAACGGGGAGTTGCTTTGGTAACCATGGTTACCTGTAAGGGGCTCTCCTGCTGCCTTTTCGTTTGGAAATTGGTCCAAATGGCATTTTAAAACGGTTGCATTATTTCCACCTAGAACACCCCATTCCAACTTTTATGGTTCTATTCAGTGGAGGCATAAAGTAAGGCACTGATTCGCATGGCCTAAATACTTCTAAAACGCATAACATAATGTATCTAGGTCTGTCTGGGAGTCATGGAAAGTTGGCCAAAAAGCACTGAGGTGACATTTGTGTGTCTGAAGCAGTCAACACATGATGATTTCCTTTAGTGCTGGCAAATAGCTATGGAGACCCAACCTTGCCTCTGCGCTCAAAAATGAAAACAAATAACTTTAACCCCAGTTAACTCTGACCTCTCGAAGCTCGTCAGGTTAAATCTTCTTAGCAAACATTTCAATGGCCATGGAGAGAAAACTGATTGTCAACATTTCAGAGATCCCGGATTTATATCATACAAACACCTCATTAGAACATCATCATCAACGTCAAACCGAGAGTATAATGCTTTCCTGAAAGCTCTTACGGTTACACAGCTTGAAGGATTTCTGTCTAAACCATCTCTTCAGTTCATCCCAGGATCCTAGGGTGAGGTAATGAAGCTCTCGCATCATCACTCACTTGGTTGTCAAGCTACAGTACAGAGGATGGCACTTATTTTGAGTGGACCACCTACAGAGTAAGACCACAATTGTCCATCAGCCATCGGATGAGTTACTTCACTAGAGAAAAGGTCATCAGGTATTTTCCAATGTTATTATTATTATTCAGCCAACATATTTAGCCAATATATTAAGCAAAACACCAGCAATATGGACACAGGTTGGTATTGTATGTAACACGATGATGAAAAATTCAAGAAGTATGTCCTTCACCTTACCGTTAGTGAACATTAATAAATGCCCACCATTATCTTTCATTGTCTGCTCTTCATTTTTGCACATTGGCTAGATTTGGAAGCAAAACAAAATCCCGATATCCAGCGATAACAGTGTTATGCAAGGAACATGACAGTTCCACGTGCTTCCCTCACGTGTTTAAAGCATATCATGTTGAAATATCAGCACGCTGTTAAAAATGCTAAATGTATTTATTACTCCAACATCCTCCCCAATAGCTGCAACAACAACTCCAAAGTTTAAATGAACAATTCAGTTTTCACTCTAAGTTTTTTTGAAAAACTCATGTTCTCTCCGCTCCTTGCCCACTTAGTAAAAGAGCTTATTTGGAAAGTTCCAGTAAGGTTTTAGAGTCCTCATCTGTACATTGATCCTACTACTGTCGTGATTAGGATCAATAATGACTTAAGCGTGACTACAGGCACTGGTGTATCCTCGATCCTGGTCCTTATAGATCCAAGCACAGCTGGAACCTTCTCTGACGTTGTTGGTAATACTACCTGAGAAGGCTTCCTCCTCGGCCGCCATCTCACTTGTGGTGTTCCTCAACGATCCATCCTTGGCCCTTTATTATTTTACAATGATATGCTCCACTAACATCTTCTCATCAATAGGCATAACATCAAATTCTACTTTATGTTCCTTGCAAAACCTCCAACTCTAGCTTCCCTTGAGGCTTGCTTAGCTGATGGACTTCCAAGAATTTCCCTCAACTAAGCATAGATGAATGAGAATCACCCTGGTTGGCTCTCTAATTTGCAGGTCCCAAAGAAAAGATAGTCTAAGCTAGGGGCCTCCGACCCATAGCTTGCGGGCAACCAGTAGCTTGCTTCACGTTTCTGATTAGCTCGCTAAATATGTACATAAATTTGGTGACAGTCACTTGGTGACCCTGTTTAAATTTCTATCCAATCAAATTCAAAGACATCCCACCCCATTTTGACACTCAATTATTATTTGACCGACAGCTGTCAATTATTTGAGTTATGCTGCTGTCAAGTTTGGTTACGTCACTGATGCTGACACCAGGCGATGTTAGCAAGCTAGCTAGAGGAATGGGAATGGGAATAGACCTCTGTTTTGACTGCTGTGCCAGTCATCTTACTCACTTTAAAGAAGACTCAATGCTTGTGAACTACAGATGATGAAGGAGAGTGATGATGTGATACAGTTACATGTGACCAGACAATAAATAAGGACAAGTAAAATAAGTTATAACATTGTTTTATTTGCTTTACACGTGTAATGTAAATAAATTCAAAAATAAAATAGTACGCACATCTTGCTGAATTGAAGATGTGTTGATACAAAAAACGTCTTTGAGGGTTGCATCAACATTTTGTAAATGTTCACGCAAAATAAATGTATTCAGCTGGTTCGGGTGGAGATAAGCTGAGCGAATAAATATAATCATGAACAGCTCTCGGACACCTTCATTTGGTCATATAAGATCTAAGCACTCTGTCAGCAAATGTGAACTTTTTTGCAAAAAGCCTGGGTGTTATTACTCTTTGTTTTGATACTCAAATAAAGACAGTTCAATTTTGCTTCCTGCACCTAAGAAACATTTCTAAGAAAATACCCTTTTTATTTAGTCAATATTTCTCAATAGAGTCGTCAACACCCTGGTCTATTCTCGTTTAGACTTCTGTAACACCCTTTACTCTGGTCTCTCCACTTTCAATACATCGCCTGCTGCCGGTGCAAAATTGAGCTGCAAGACTTATTATTGGTGGGGAGGAGATTTGAACACATCATTGAGGTTTTAACTGCACTTCACTGGCTGCCAGTCAAAATGATAAAGCTATTCGTGGTCTGGCGCCTAGCTACCTCACTGAGCTAATAATCCAATATGTGCCAGGTGGTAACCTGAGGACCTCTCATTCAGCACTAATGCCTTGTTTCCACCGATCGGTGCGCTGCGGTATGTTGCGGCTCGGAGCGGGCCAGCTCGGTTAGAAAATCTTGCTTGCGTTTCCTCCGCCAGAAGAACCCATGGTAGGGCGGGGTTTAAGCCGGATGGCGACGCACGGCAGCTACTATAGCATAGTGAGATCATAGCTGCACGGCAAAGTATAGTCTGCTAATAAATTCCATGAAAAAGAGGAACACACAAATTAAACAAAGAGCAACAATGTACGACGTCCAAGAAGGATGGCAAACGTTTGCGCAACATTTTCTTGAACTTCATAAACTAAGCTTTCGCTGTTGTCCAGAAATACCGCACGGTGGAAAACGCGTCATAAGTTCCTAAGTCAAGGTTTGTAACCAAGGCTGAACAGGCCTTTGCACCAGGCCCACAGACTGGAACAGATTGGCTGATGATCTCAGGTAAGCTAGCTCAGTAAACACTTTAAAATCTCTTTAAATATATTTTTAATAAGAAAGGCCGGTACCCTTGAAAAACTAAAATAAGTCGCCAAATTCAGTGAATTACTGATGTAGAAATAAAATATGACGTCCCAAATGAATACCCATGTCTGAACAAGGAACTTAAGATATTTGAAAGAGCGCCATTATCTAGTCCAGTATCTAGAATTTAGTAGGATCTAGTGGTGAAATTTCAACCAACTGAGTAAAGTTGGTTACAGTTGGTATCCCAACTGTAATCAACAGGTGGTATCCCCCCCCCCCAAAATGGTAACTGAGCTTATATGATTGATTGATTATTAGTCATCAATAATTAATAATCATAATTATCAATTGTTTGAAAATCCTATCGTATAAACTATTTTCACATTATTCTCATCTCATTACTTATTAGGAACAATATGAATTCACTGTTTAACTATGACAATGCATGGATTTATAATTGTCTCTCCCGCACTACTTTTTATTGTTGTTTTTTGATTGTTGTTTATCTGTATTAATTATATTTTAACCTTTATAAGCATATTGTAACTCTGTTAAAAAGAGAGCTAAACAAATACATTTAATTTGTCTTCCTACTATAATAGCAGGCCTGTCGCATCAGTTACTCAAGTTAGTCATGCACGCAGGTGCAGAACTGCAGGCTGCAGTTCAAAAACACACACACACAGCACGCGCAAACGCATACATACACCGCAAGAACGCACATGCACACCGCATACACTCATGCACAACATGCACATGCGCACGAACATGTACGGATATGCACACACAAGCGCACTACACACACACACAAATGCACACACACACACACATACACACACACACACACGCACGTGCATACACTGCACGTCAAGACGAAGGCAGCGACACACTCGCCGAGGTAAGATGTTATGTTTTGAAACATAATGGCTCCGCTATCGACACACGCCCAGGTAAGAACACTTATGCACACACCGCAGCGACACACTCAGGTAAGACGTTATGATTTTAAACATAACGGCTCCACCGTCGACAAACTCTCCCAGGTAAGACGTTCTCTCTATAGACTGTAGAAATTGCGCTAAATTATGGGAAGAGACAATTTCTCACCAAAATGTATGTTACATTACATTAAAGGTATTTCTCTTGCATTTATCCAATGCAAGTTACAAATTAATGCATCCAACCATGGCGATACAACCCAGAAATGGGAAAAAACTTTCAAGGTCATACAATTGGGCAGACATGGGCGTAGGTTTGGGAGTGGTTGGTAGGGACATGTCCATACCAATGTCAAAAGACGTTGAAATTCATCATAATATTTCTCAGAATCCGCCTGTGGCATCAATGTTTTAAGTGTCCTTACAATGGTAACATCATGTGTGTGAATGCACCACTTCTCAAAGGCAGAGAAAATCCTCTTTCTCCTGCTCTCTTTACTAGCTGTTTAGTAGCTAAACCAAAAAGTCAGTACAGCTGCATTGCAGTGCTCTGGAATGACTTATTTAGTCGAGTCGTGCAGGCTAACCTGGATGGGGATTCCTGGATCTATTCATGCCTTGACTTCATATGAGGGTTTATGTTTTTTATGCCAGAAACCCAGGAAGTGGGACGAGATTGGATATGATATTGGATCCGTGCCCCGGAGAGTTATTGGAAAGGTACTGCTAGTTGTGATCAATATACAGCATGCCAGACATTTTGTGATTTTAGGATTATTACCTTTTTTTCCTACCTGCCTCAACATCGCAGTAGTGTCCCCGTTTCTTTGCCCTTCTCTATTCTATGAAAGGGGATCAGGAAAAAGGGAATTGTCATTTCCAGCAAAATAAACATGTTTTATCATGTTTAAAGATTATGATTATTGGTTGCAAAATGTTAATATTCCATCTCATTTTGTGCATTGAATCACAAGTTAATAGTTCAGTTTAATATTAGATTTAAGTTGCGAGACTGGCAATTTTTTGTTCATTCTAAGTACTTAGGAAAATGCTTTTACGTTCCTTAAATAGTATTTCATGAATGAACTTGGTCACTTGGGATCCTAGTTGTTATAGAAGATTGTGTTCCCTTTCATTTCGGTCAAATTGTATCTCTTCCAATAACTGGTACCTTTCAGCGATTCGATGTGACAGTGTTGTGTGTGTGTGTGTGTTTATGTGTGTGTGGGTGTGTGTGTGTGCTTTATTGACCTGAAAAGCATCTCAAATATGAGTTAATGGAATCATTTTCTCTTCTATTCCTCGGACCGCTCCGAACACGGGAGGTGGACTCTAGGGCGACATGCCAGCTTACATTCAAATGAATAAACTGTACTCCTACTGAAGCAGTTAAATGACTACTCCGATACTTTAGATGAAGCACGAAATTGAGGAATATTGGGCGTCTTATCATGTTATAATAACATGTGATGTATAAATGGTGAGTTCTCTAGCCTCATGTGACAGGGCATTTCAGCAGGTTTTAGACAGATCATCCAGAGATGTGTTGATCCAAGCTCTTGCAACTGCAACTGCATTGGTTTGGATGGTCAAATACAATATGCTTCAAGCAATGCAATCGTGTAACTGTATGTTGCAGACCATATTTGAAACAGACGGGTCAGCCCTTGTACACAAGAACATCAGACAGGGATTTATTTTGTGTTTATTTCTCTTGATGAAAACAGCTCATCATCTGAATTTTACATGTCATAAAGATACTGTGGAATAAATATCTCCTAGTAAAGCTATGTTGAGCCCAGTCGTGGAAGTTAATAGGTTTATTGATTTAAATTAATGGCATTACAATTATATTTATAAGACCGATTTTGGAGTTATTTGGAGAAAGTAAGTGAGTAAGGTGCCATGTTTTAAGATAGAAATAACGCTTTGCAAAAGCGAATGGGTCATAGACTGCTTCCTGTGACACCCGTTCCATCCACAGCCAGATTTAAAAAGAGAGGTTGTTAACGCCAGTAACCGGGAGAAAGTAGTGGTAGGGGGAGGGAGGGGGAGGGGGGGGGGGGGGGGGGGGGGGTAACTGGGCTCAAGATGACACAGGAGAGACAGAGAGCCAGATAGACGGAGAGGGATGACGAACAACTAATGAGGACCTAGCACTGGGCCCTATCGGTAGATATATTGAACATGTCAGAGACAGCACTACATGAATAATTGAAGGATATTAAAATACAACACACGCACCATCTCGGATTGATCTTTTCACATGAATTATTTGGCTTTTTTTTTTATTTATTTATTTTTTACATTTTACACTTTCCATCTGTGTCTCCATCAGCCCGTCCATTTGTATCTCCATCTAACAAAACGACGTCAACCAAATGTCCCGGTTTTGATGGACAACATGTAGTTAACGGACAAGCCCCTCCCAGCATGCCACCGCACCAGGCGACCACGCTTTGGTGTTCATTCTCGGGGCAACAAGGTCTCACCTGCGTCCCGGCCGCCCCCATCGATTCCAGATCAAATCCTTATCGCTGCCCACGACCTGCACGCACCTCCAATCAATGCAATCGCCTCTCAGCTAAAATATCACAGCCAGCCCGTGTTGTTGATGTCCTGCCAATGGCTGTGACTGTGCTGAGAACCTGCTGATCTCCATACTGGAAACCATCAGGGGGGGGGGTAGAATTCAGAATTTATGAATTCTACAATATTGTTTGAGGAAAATGATGAGTCAAAACTCAACCCTATTTTTTATGTGGGTATTTATTGTGGTTAAAATCTGCACGGACACGTGCATGCATACATTCACACGCACACGACCTGACCTCCTTTCCTTTCTCATTCTTAATCTCAGCCCCCCCCCCTCCTCTAACCTTTTAGCAGGCATGCATCTCTCTTCTCCCATATCACTAATATCGATTGGAGATTGAATCTGTAGCATTTGCGAGCTAATTAACCATAACCGGAACAATTAGGCTAAGTCGAGACTGGCAAGAGTATTGAGCCACTGGTACAGTACTAGCCCTGCTACGAATCAAATCCGATATTTGCGGTGTGAATATTAAATCACACAGAGGTCACGACAGGTTGAAAGCTTCAGCGCAGAGCTATGATAGAGTTCAGCACTGCTGATGATTACACATTTCATTACACACATTGGCCCGCTTTACACCAGCGTTTTCCCAGTATTATCCAAAGCAATGTAAACAAGGACACCTTGGAGGCAACGTCTCTGCCCATCCTGAGAGCTTGTGGAAAACGTGTATCTTCGTGCGCATATCAAGTGGGCTCTCATTTGCTGCCTAAAGTCTAAAAAGGCTTACGATTGTGGATGCGTTGAGCATTCAGTCCTGTTGACCTGTTTTCAATCCACAATATAGAGTCACTAACAGTTGTTGAATTCCTAAATTATCTTTTCCAGTCTTTATACTTCTGATAATCTAATATAAAGTCTATCTGAATGAATATTGAGTAATCTTTACCAGTAAATAGTTGGTTCATTGACTGTGTGCATCTTGCAAAGGTACCACCCTTTGTAACTAATGGCCTTGGTTTGGATTCACTTAAAAAATGGAGTCCACTCAAGATTAATGTGTTATATATGTGCATCATGGAATCATTGTCAAAGAAGTCTCCAAGCCGCAGCACTTGATATGGATCAGTAGACAAAAGAGACAGGTCCCTGAACTAATACAATGCCATCGCCTAAAAGATTCAATGCATTATAATGCTTATTAAACATTACGCAATATAGTCAACCAATATAATAATGGTGCAAGCAGGAAATAAACAATTTATCAATTTTTTCTCAACAAAGGTCTATAAATCAATATAAATACATAAAGTTGTATAGAACCTGCAGCCAAGAAACTTCTAAGCAATATTCTTGGTCAATATGAAACTCTATGCCACATTACATGGCACTGAATATTGAATCAATCCGAATACCATAAAACCAAATTAGATTAAGCTAAGCAAATATTCATCTTTTTGAACATTTGAATATACATTTGTGTACTGCCTGCAAGGGTAGATTCAACAGAATGTCTTTGTAGATACTTAATGCATATTCATATCAGCAGTTACAAGAACATTCAAAATATAAATTATCTGAAACATGCCTGAAAAACGTGAATATTATGTTAAAATAATAATAAATAAACTATCGTCATTTCTTGTTGAACCTGATTATTGCAGTAGAGAAATGATCAGAGATCATGTATCAAAGCCTGAGCAGATTTCTGTATGGCCTGAAGGTGGAAGGAGGTCATGCCTGCTAAAAATCAGTCCCAACAGGTGGCCAACTGCAGTTACAAA
>NC_082391.1:3633684-3637320 GCF_031168955.1 Gadus macrocephalus | reverse complement strand
ACCTCCGTCCTCCCAGCCACTCACCACACCTCCTCCGCCGCCTCGAACCTCCTCCTTCATTTCTGTTTCCTCTCTCTTGCTTTCTCTCTCTCTCTCTCTCTCTCTCTCTCTCTCTCTCTCTCTCTCTCTCTCTCTCTCTCTCTCTCTCTCTCCCTCTCTCTCTCCCTCTCCCTCTCGCTCTCTCTCTCTCTCTCTCACTTTTGCTCTCTAGCTCGCTCGCTCTCTTCTCCTCTCTTCTCTCCCTTTCCTTTCGCTCCAAGCCGATGTATTTAGTTCAGTGTGTTCAATCGGTAGCCACCCTCTCACTGCTGCTATTTGTGCTCGGTGTCGCTACATCCTGTTTTTTGTTTTTTTTCCCTCTTGAATCACGACTTCTCATCACATTTCTGCAAGCTACACACTGCTCCTCTTTATTTGTGTTCTTAGTGACCTCGCACCTCCTTAGAAACACTTTGAAGACATTGCAAGAAAGGAGATTCTCTGTGAGACGTGTCAATGTTCACGTCTTTCTATGTACATACTACAACACAAACCATCAGCAGTGCTTTACCATATCTGCTTTGTGTTCACTGCCGGCTACGTAACACCGTGCCTGCTGTCCCAGACGCTGTGTATTGATAGCAAACCGACACAAGCCACACACACACACACACACACACACACTTCTCCCTCATTTACATGAATCAGCATAGGACAAGCAGTGTGAAGGGAGGAGGAGAGAGAGAGAGATGCCGAGAGAGACACAGTGAGGGTGAGAGAGAGATAGAGTCAGATGCCTTCTGGGTTAATACACATTTTTATCTGCCAAATCACCTCTTTGCCTTGTCTTTATCTTTGTGCCATGGAAGGGAAGTGGAGCTGTCCATCAACAAAGAGTGAGAGAGAGAGAGAGAGAGAGAGAGAGAGAGAGAGAGAGAGAGAGAGAGAGGGAGATAGAGAGAGAGGGAGAAAGAGGGAGGGAGATAGAGAGAGAGGAAGAAAGAGGGAGGGCGATGGAGAGGAGAGGGAGGGGGTCCATGCAATTGCGCATGCAGACGAGCACATTGCAACACTCTCTCCTTCTCAATCACTGCACAGCAAAGGCAAGCGCGTGCACACACACACGCACCCACACACACACGCATACACATACACACGCGCACACACGATTTAGAGGACTGGGGAAGCTAACGAGCATGTGACATTGAGCATTGGGAAGGGTGAGTGGACAACGCAGGCTTATGCACACACACACACACACATACACGTGTGCGCGTGCTTGTGCGCGTGCATGTACACCGACACATTACATCTGTATGCATCAATCAATGGGAGTCCTATGGCTGCATTCACTGAGGTCAAATGGGGTTTTGCACTGATGGGAAATGGGCGGACAGTTTGCATGTGTCCGTGCCCGCTCACATGTGTATGTGCGTGTGTGTGTTTGTGTGCACGAATGTGTCCGTTCGTGTGTGTGTGTGTGTGTTTTTGTGTTTGTGGTAAATGAGAAAAATAAATGTGGGTAGAGGGGATTGAACTGTGTTGGGGGGGGGGGGGGGGGATCTTGGCGTGAAAAGATGAGGCTGAGGAGCAATCAGGGGAGTGCTTGGACGGTGTCAGGATAGAGGTGGAGGGGAGGAGGCCAGAGTGTAGGAAGAGGACAAGCAGATCACGATCAAGGGAAGACGGAGAGATGGAGAGGGGGGAGGTGGGGGCCAGCGGGGGGTTCCTGACCCCCCAGCTGCTGAGCCTACGCTTAAATTCTTCTTCTCTTCTTTTTTTAATGTGATCCAATATTTCTGCCTGTGGGCAGGGCTGACTCGCTCTACGTAACCTTAGCTTACCTTGTTAATGCTCGCACACACGCTCACACAAAGGCGCGCACGCGCGCACACACACACACACGCACGCACGCGCACTCACACATACAAAGCCTTGCCTTTCAACCCTGATCACCTTTGGAATACGCTTCAGCCTTGCCCTGTGTGGTTGTGTGGTCATTGCTGGACATTATGAATGACAATCTGATACGGTCATACAACAATGCCTTGGGGGACTGATGGATCAAATCTGTCTCACATAAAATCAGTGAACATAAGGCTCATCGGCACATGTGGTTTTCAGGTGCTCAGTGCATTACCATCCATATGGTTTTGTTTGGAGCATGGATAGATGTTTCCCTCTTAAATCTCTTAAATGAGGTCACACTATGGCTCTCTAGATCCGAATAAGAATAGATCAGTGAGAATGTGAAACATAGTCTTGAGTTACATTAAGGAATATCGTATCCAGCCTTTGCATGTGTGTATCATTGTTGAAAAGTAATTTTCACCAATCCCCAAAGCGATGGACAATCGATCATATATCTTGTTTTACTGAAGATAATATCATGTTTCATTGACCGATCTGAACCCGACTATCAGAAATCATTCAGATTATAAACCAGGCAGATCCCAGAATGACTCGAGACTCCCTGAAGGCTGTTTATGACTGATGCTCTTCACAGGGAATTGCCCTTGAATTGAGCTCAGAAACTAATTGAGTTGACACAGAGAATGGATCAGTCACCCTTGGAGCTACACTGGTGCCCTTGCATCCGAAGATATTTCGGGAAAGTCATTTATGGAAAGCCGTGAGCTTTTTGTGATTTTCAGTCATCAAAAGAAAAAAAAACAAAGAACATTTTATTGCTATATCTTAATCTCTATAAGAAAATATCTATATGAATAAAGAATTCCTATGACACATTCTCTATAGGCAGACATCTATATGATTACAAAAAAACGATGGCTTAATCTCTATAAACAGATATCTACATGAATACAGAACACGTAGGCAACGGGACAAGAATTTGGTTCTTTTTACAGAGATGGATCCAAAAATGTCGCCTGGACCTGAAATTCCCCAGAGCTCTAGAAGATATAGTTGTTAGCGTATTCTGTGGAGAACCTTCGCCTCGGCTACTTGTGATATAATCCGCTCGCAGACGTCTATTGACTCCAACGCCATCCTTGTGTCTCAGGTTGCTAAGCGGATGGCGAACAACGACTGCCGCACAGAGAGAGCAAAGTCCCGGCCCGGATATCCGTTACCCGTTATCTGGCTGCGGAATCGGAACCCGACAAATATTGCCCGTTTTCCAAGAAGCAAATCTCCGTCAGACGAAGGGCGATGGTGTCCGAGATTGACACCATTTCCTGCCCCATCGCTGGGAGGGAGGAGAATGTGAGGGAGATAAGGCATCTTGAGAGGGCGGGTAGGGTCTTTGATCCAAACCTGTGGTTTTCATCCCTTAATAGAGGGGGTCTAAGTGGTTGTTATTGCAGGCACCTCTCAGCTCAGTGTTAATGTGTTACTGAGCTGCAGGGCTCCTGCCCCGGTGTGCTGCTGCTGCAGGTGGAAGGACTCACTGGGATCAGCAAAACAAAAAGCAAGCTCTCAACTCTCGCTTTGTAGTTTTTGTTTCATCATGCGTTTGCGACTCGTTGGAGGCGTGACGTTTTAACCAAGGGTATTGTGAATGAGGTGAAGAAATTAAGCAGCTTTTTATCACATGGTGATGAAATTGCTGTGCTTTCGTGAAATAGAGTTGCAAGAGAAAATAAAACGGCGGTGTTTAGATTCTCTATTCAAGTCCTGTTTAAGATTCAGATTCGC
>NC_082391.1:3618684-3631184 GCF_031168955.1 Gadus macrocephalus | reverse complement strand
GCGTGCGTGCGTGCGTGCGTGTGTGTGTGTTTATGTGCGTACAATGAGTTTGGGTGAGTGTGTTTTCCTCTCTGAAAACAGTGACACCTGCACGTGCGCACAGGATGACATTGTGGCAGAATGAGTTTCCCACACCGTTTCCAGCCTCAGATCAATAACGTCACCCCTGGCATTAGCAGCCGCGTAGCCCTCTTTATGTGTTCCCCAAACAATGATGGAGTGGCCAGACAAAACACAGGGGATGTGCCACAAACACAACGTGACGCACACAAACCTTACCGCAATCACCCAGGGATCCAGGAATGAAACAAGCATACAACTCACACAGAGCCACTGCACAAACATACACACACACACACACACACACACACACACACACACACACACACACACACACACACACACACACACACACACACACACATACGCACACACACACACACATAGTCATGGCACGCACAGGTACACAGTCACGGCACACACACCCATAAACACACACACACACACGCTCTGTACCACTGTCATGGGACACAATCAAACAAAATGTACATGAACATCAATTGTAACCCGGTAAAGAATATCGATCTAAAGTCTAAACCATATACAAAGCAATCACTCTCCAGCGAAGAGTGAAATATACATTGTTTACATGTTGTAACCATGTTGTATCCATGACACAATCCATGTTTGTGTCCAGAAAAAGAGTGACAGATGAAAATCCTAATGATCCTCCAATCATTGCCTCAATACGGAGGGTGGGTTTGTTCCCTTCATTCAGTCTCTTTGAGACCATCCCTGTATTTATCTAGAAGCTCTTCATTTGTCCATCACTGGCTGCTATTGTGCTCCATGACCTTCAATTATTTAACCCCCTGTTGGGCATTTGGAGAGGATTATAAATGAAGGCAGTATGTACACTAGTCTGGAGCCATTTTAAAATGGATGGCGTCATTTACAAAGGAAAAAGCCCATTGCTTTTTAACAGCATACAAATGTGGAGTACATTTTTGAAAAGCTTTTGAAAAAACCCAACAAAAACAAAAACGACCAACAGGGCAATCAATATCTCATTAAAACAATATCCGTCAGAGTTATACCCGTGGCATAGGGGGTCTTTGTTCTGATGTTTTGTTTTCACTTTTAGCTTCCTTCAGCATGGTAGGCATTCTGGCCCCGGGCTGGCTGCTTACCCGTCCTTGAGGTGCCAATTCATTAGGAGACACAGAGTCAATCAATAAGTGCACGGTGAGCAGGACTGCATATCACTCGGCGCCACATATAGGAGGGGACGCTAAAGGGGGGAACTGGAGCGCCGGGTAAACGGTGGAAGAGAAACAGAGCAGAATGCATGCACGTGTGAGGGATAATTATGCAGCTAGGAAAACAGTGCTCTGCAACCATGTTGACACACCGATACAAAAAAACTATTTTGCATTAACTTCCCCACATAATCCCTATAAAAGGCCTGCCCACAGTTGTCTTGCCTCTCTCCTCTTTTGTGCACAATAAAATCAAATTTGAACGTTTACAGATTTTACAGATTTTAAGTGATGTATAATATCATAAACAGTCGCTAAATGAACACCCTGTTGGTACCACTGGAATGTATCCCTTGGCTAAAATGCTTACTTTCATGTTAAACACATATTAATTTAAGAGACAGGCAGACAGACAGGGAGACAACAGGACAGACCCCTGATGAGCACTCAGGGTATTTTATAAGAGAACAAAACGGACATGAATAGAAAGGGACGAGGGTACCTCAGCGATGTGGACACAACCACACATTGTGAGTATGAAGCCTACACACAGACACACACACACACACAATTACATAAAGACACGCCTAAACATATGTCAATACGAACATTGCACATTTGAAAAATATTCATCCATTTCCATTTGGATGAGTCTGATGTGTGCATGCATGCCCCCCCCACACCTCTGGGGGAAATCCCCAGGGCAAAGGGTTTCCCTTTCCCCTGTCAGAGTTTTTTCCCTGGCCTCCATCGACCACCCATAGATCAATAGGATCCAGGGGAAACAGGTTTATGTTCCTACCCTCAGGGAAATGCTGTTAATTAATAACAGCCTTTCGATTCTGCATTCTTTAAATGCTCAAAACAGACACCTTTTCTTAAAATGCAATTATCGTCTCCTTGTGTTTTACTGGTCAGTTGAGGGTTACAACTGATTGTATTATGTAGCCTACTGCGGTGTGATACGAAAGGCAAAGGTAGGTAATGTCATGGAGACGAAAAATCTTTAGTTCGGTCCGTATGCTCTTGGTCAAGTTCTCATTGTGGGTTTGAAAACTTCGGCTCCCAGATCTGTAGGTCTGGGAAAATATTTACCCATTTAATATGAGAACAAAATTACCATTACCTCTAGAGAGCACAATAATAAACTATGCACTAGCTAGCTGTCACAGAATGTAATACAATTTTGATCCATATTGTACATGATGAAAAAAAAGTTTTGTACACCAAATGAGTCTGATGTGAACATCGGAGATAGTACTCGATCACTATAGATCGTTTCATTGAATTCAAAAGAGGAACGTATATGTAGCTAAAATATGCAGTAAGATGGCAAGGATTTGAATGAGACATAACCTTAAAAAAACAACAGACAGAATACCAATTAGCCCACGGGGAATGTCAAGGAAGGACTGTATGCAAACACTAGGACAACATTGCATAAATAGCTGCTATCGTGTCCCAACATACAGGCTTGGGGAGCTCATTAATCAGAGCTCTGAACACGATGTAGGAGGCAAAGGGGAACCAAACGATACACCTTCCTCACCTATCTGGGATTCGGGGCTGAAGGCAAGTGGAGCCATAAGCGACTCTGTTCATGTTATGAAGATGCCGTTTCTAATTAGTTAAAATGAGTCCCAAGTTGTTCTTACTTGTTGAGCCAATCAGAACCAACAGTGGACTCTTTTCACAGATGGGTCATTGTACCCAGCCTCATATCACCAACGATGGGTCTGCCGCCCCTTTGATTGACCAGGTAATGGGTATTAGATTTATCTTCACTTGTCTAGTCTACTAGCTGTAGCCTGGATCATCAAAGGAACAGCCCCATAATTAGAGTTACGAGCGACATCTCTGTTGGTCCTATTATGACATCTCTGAGAGTCCCAAACAATATCTGTAAAACCCTAAAATCCCCTGGTTTTTAACATTCGCAAACCAAATTGTCTGGACTTTTTCCCACATTTAAATGTAATAATAATAATAATAAATTTAATTTAGAGTACATGTAAATGTAAATGTACAACCATAACAACTTGTTTCCAGCGGTTACATTGACATTCATCGTTCATGTTTTGTCCAACTCATTACTACCTAACCCTATCTCTAAAACAAACAAAGCACGATGCATGTAACCAACGTTACCACGGCTGTTTCTACCCTTTGAGGCTTTGGGTCTCTGACAATCTGCCAGTAGAAGTCCAGAAGGATTCTCTTCCTTTGTGAACAAAGCGGCAGTGGAAGACCTGTGCTCTGCTTCACACTGCAGGAGAACATTTTGGGTTTCAAATGCGGGGGGGAAAGATCAAAACAAGACAACCGACCATAAGGGGGCGCTATAATCGAGAAGTAGCGCGGTTGCTACCTAGCCAAGGAACCAGATGAATCTCACAAGCTCCTGTTCCATTTGCTCTGCAGATAAGGACCGGCTCCCCTCCAATGCAGAAAGATTTCTTCCCGGTACGAAGTGGACCGACCAATCACGACTGTTTATCTAATGTGAGGCTGGTTAAAAATGGCTGCTGCTAATGTAGAACAGCCGGTTGATTCCGCTATCGAGACAGTATTAAACATACTGGATGGCCTATTTTCAATAAAATAATCATAACAACTGCACTTAAAACTTTTGTTGAGAAGATAGGATATTTTTTTTGTCTCTCAGTACAGCATCACTCGTTTCAATGTATGATTGGGCCTATCCAATTGCGCCCATAGGTGAAATAAAACATTAACGGAGAGGTTTCAGAGGAAAAGCGGGTGACAGATCAGAAAGGTCTCGGGACAGTCCAGGAGGGGACAATTGCCAAACACAAACATGGGCACTTTCATCAATGTGCGGCTTTGTAAATGCGGTCACCTTGCTCTATTGTAAAACATAAAATGTGAACCATAAAAAATGCTTTTTGACAATAGTTACTTCGATTTTTCTAAAAGGTTGAGAAAAATACTTCCCAAATGTAGCTCTGTAGCCAGAGCTTGGCATCATTTTCTGTAATGTTATAGAGATTGCTTAGCTACACCACTCTGCTAGGCTCCACTGCTGTACATATGCTCCAAGCTGTTTTTCCAAAAGTGGACGACCTGGGATTTTTTTTTTAGCAATAGCGCAGCACTTTAGTACCCGTCCACACTAATACACATAATTTCACTCAAAGTTGTGCATTCTCTAGGCTCCAAATGGAGCTCTTGGCTTTGCTAGCACATCCTTGTTTATTCAGTTTTTCCAGCACTTAATCCTCTATAATGATGACAGTGGACATGCCTGTGTCAACTGCTGTCTCTTTTTTCATTTATTTTTAACCAAGAATAGAGAGATCACACTTGGGCTGGAAACATTGTTCAAAACCAAGAAATTACAGTTAAAATAACAGCATTATTCACTCAGGACTGTGTATGACACACATATGGCACCTTCTGTGTCACATTCACATCATAGGTTAAATGCATGTTATTGTATGCGTATCCTGTTAATAGCAGTTAAAGCGCACAGGAACATACTACTGCCCCTTAAATGCAAAAAAAGCATCTAACAGAGGTGTGACAGAAGGCATTTTATACATTTTGATAATTGTGGTCTCCCTTAAAAGATAAAAGCTTTGAATTTGGGCTTGGACTATCATGACACTCACTCGCTCCAC
The DNA here is from genome assembly GCF_031168955.1 of Gadus macrocephalus. Classification (NCBI taxonomy): domain Eukaryota; kingdom Metazoa; phylum Chordata; class Actinopteri; order Gadiformes; family Gadidae; genus Gadus; species Gadus macrocephalus. The sequence goes on along the minus strand of NC_082391.1, from coordinate 3,626,284 downwards.
CCATAGTAACATGATCGTACGGCAACAATTAACTTCCCCATTATCAAGACTCATTCCCACATGTTGTTCAAATGGCTAGCTAGCGGCTACCTAACATGTTGTTCAAATGGCTAGCTAGCGGCTACCTAACATGTTGTTCAAATGGCTAGCTAGCGGCTACCTAACATGTTTTTTCTATGGAGAAATATTCCTGAAACGTGGAAAGGGTGAAATGCGAGATGCCCATCGGAGCATCTCGAAATCATGAGAAAAGGCCTTTCACTAGGGTTAGTGCTTTTGTGAGACGAAGGATTGTTGCAGCACAATGGGAGACCCATTTGGGCATTTTTGCTAACCCGAGTGATGACATCCCCATTCATTCCTCCTCCTTTGGCATCATGACTGCAGCGGATGAAAAAATTACTTAATTCTTACTAGTGAGGAACTTGGCTACATGGTCAGCCCAGCAAAAAAAAGATAGAAGACACAGTTGAAAAAGATGGGGGCCATGATATAAACCACGTAATCTAGACAGAATTCAATAAATTCAAGGGTCTGTGGTGTCAAAAGTAAAAAAAAAAACTTCTATATTGGTTAAATGCAAACTTGGAAAATGCATGTTAAACAATGGTGGTTACTGCAGCATTTGAACATGAAAGTAGCAAAATATTTCACAAGATGTAACAAAAAAGTGGAAATGAATTGTTACTTGCATTCATTGGGCACACATGTTAGAGATGTACTACATGAAATATGTTCAATACAAATTAAAGGCACATGATTAGGCCTACATTGGGGGAATTAACAAATAAATCCAAATCTATCAATGGCTTAACTTTGGGAACGATAAATCTATGCTGTATATCCCATCCGGCTCAGTTAAAAAATTTGAATCAGACTCAACAAAGTCTATAATTTGTTTGATGTATTCCCCAAGTACACTGGTAATGATGGTGAAATGCTTTGCGAGATGGAGACACTTAACTCTTGTGCTCCCCCAGTGGCCACATTTAAATTGGCTAAATTATTATTGTACGTCCTGCAAAAGAGTTGACCTTCATACAGCTCAAGCAAGACACTGCAGTGAAAGAAAATAAATGTAAAAAAAAAGTCATCTCTTGAATCGTATTTTGATCAAAGTTGTCCGTTGCAAAATATTATAAAAAATAATTCTAAATAGTTGTAGTTTTTGGTTAGTGCAGTTTAATGAGATTGGACAGCCAAACGTATAAACAAGAGAGAAAGAGGGGAAATGGGGCATATGAGCACTTGGTGCTGAAAACCAAGAGAATCAATTTCTACCCAAGGTGTTAATAATTAATGAGGAAAATTCTCCAGCTCCCCTATTAGTCATGCTTTTTTTTGCTACTGGGTTTCCCCAAAAGCCCAATAAGGCTGGATTAACCCAGACAGTTAATTCAAAACCATGTGCTGTAAAACCCTTTGTGGCGAGACCAGAACTTGTGAAAGCGTGTCAAACCGCAAGCTATGGATGCTATGAATCCATGAATGCTTTTTTTTTCTGTGGGAATGTACAATAGTACAGTAATAAAAAATAAAACATTTGAAAAGAAATCGTTTTGCTTTACAAATCTCGGTGAATATTCAACATGGATGTAAAAGAGACCCGGACAATATTGTATGCAATGCATTCATTCATGTTAAGGAATTTACAGATATACAAACATGACCCTCTTTGAAACGATTTGGAGCAAGTAGGTTTTAACTTTGAAATATGAGGACCGACATGTAGGTAGTGCCTACACAGGGTATAGCTCTTTCATCGACAACCACAACAGCATGTGTCAAGCAAAGGATTCATGTTAAAATACGCCCAGGAAACCCCTACACTCATTCCGAAAATGATTTGAGTATAAATGTCAGTACTTCACACATACTGAGCCACACTATGTCATAGAAAGGGGGGGACTCTTTTTTGACCTTTCATATTTTATGTCCGGGGCAAACGCAAAGCTCACTGGGCTGCGTTAGGTGACTCTAAATATTAAAACCATGTACCAGTCACTTTGGTCTCCATGGAAACAGCATCATAAATGCTACGCTCCTCACACTAATTCAGGTAAACAAGCTGTGACAGTCCGAGAAATAAAAAACATCTCGGAGGCTAAAATAAAAAGTGGGACACGTTGCAAATAGGTGCTGATTTTAATACCTTGATGTCAACATGATTATACAAGAGAAAATTAACCAATATACAGGAGTTGTATGTCCAATAGAAAATTGTATTTATTATACTTTCCAAGATACATTCTATTCATTGTAATGTCGATAAACACTCATAATTTTAACTTAACAAATACCTTTAATAAGGACCAGATATTGTTGATAAAATAACCTCTGAAATAGAACTTGACTTGACAATATAACTTGAAACTAAATTAAAAAATAAAATTATTTTAAGCCATCATGATATTTATTTTTTTACTAATATTGCACATGGTTTTAATGATGATTTCGTCCAAATCTTCCCAATTTAAAACAATTTAATAGACACACATCTTTTTTTGAAAAACGTTTGATCTCTTTTGATCCTTCATTCTCTGACATATTCTGCAATTGTATCCATTCATGTCAACAACCCAGAACTATATCAAGTTTAATACACATTTATTTTGGTTGCATAATGTTTAATAAGAAACCTTTTACAAGATACTGCAGGAGATATAAGAATAGAAGAGAACTACCTTGAACTTCACAAACATGGCTGGCCACCCGACCCTCTGCCGTGACCATGTGAGAGATGACCATTATCTCACTCCTGTCCATCGCAAAGGGGCAATTCTTCTACAAACTTAGAGAGAACTAAATAAAACAGAACAGAAACACAACCTTGAAGTAACAGAGCAGTTCCTTTGGGTGTAGCGAGCACACTTGGGCCTTAATTAGCTTGAGATGCCGCCTCGCTATGAAGTCCTTTTCAACCTTATATTTTTACTATTTCTTCTGTTTGTTTAAATAGTACCAATAACTCTTTAAATAATCCCGCATAGAAAAATAAATTAATTATGTGGTTTAATTCTTTACTTTACTACGAATTGATAGCTGATGGGGGAGGGGTTGTGTCGCAGATTTAGTCATATTGGCCTTTTTGACCGCTAAATCTGGGTTTAAGTCTCTGAAAGATGAACACTTGCATTTGAGTGTGATATTTTTTGTCATTCCTCGTATTTTACAAACCAGTCCCACTTATACAAATAATGTAAGACTTACAAAATAAATTCCATATTACGCTTACATGGCAAGCAGCTCTTTTTTTTCTTGGGTTTTTGTTTTTCCGTTTTTTTCAGAAACAATGTCCTCTGACAGTGTAAGTGTCATTATTATTCCACCCAAAACAGACAAGTAAGTAGCAATTGCAGAGAAACACAACTCCATTCAGAAGAGACGTTATTAAACATGGCTCTTTACACAATGAGAACGAGTTGAGAGATCATTCCAGAGTTTCTCCAAGTGCCTTCATCCCAGACCCCTTAGTGTAGTCTTCCTGTACACCCCATAGAACAGAGCACATACACATTATCCAGGCAAGATGGCGTAGGGTCTTCAGGCAACTCCGAAGAGAATGATAGATTCCCCCTCCCCCCTTATGAATCATTGTCCCCTGCAAATTAAGAACAAAAGGGTATCCACCGAGTCAACAATTCTCCACTCTCTGAAATCACGATTCCCACCACGGGGGAAATTAATTACCCCGTTCCTTTTTTTTTTATCAGGGTTCAAGATGTTGCTCTGAAGCACTGTTTTCAAGACCCTTCAATTTGGTTGGAAAAAAAGGAGAAAAAAAGAAAACCAAAAAAATTAAAAAGTACCCATTTCAATAGCAGCAAAAATACAATGCCTTTTTATGCTTTTATGGGTGTCCTGCGATCAATTGTGTGGAATTCGTACACATACTAACAATGGCATGGATAATCCAAATGTCTTATACTGTGAAATACATCCGCGCTGAATGCTAGTGATAGCCTTGTAGTGTGGAGCCATTTTGTCCGTTTCTGCATTGGTCATTAAGGATTCTCAGAAGGCACTTTGTTTGTGTGTCTGTGTGTGTGTGTGTGTGTGTGTGTGTGTGTGTGTGTGTGTGTGTGTGTGTGTGTGTGTGTGTGTGTGTGTGTGTGTTTGTGTAAGTGGGGGTGGGACTCTCAATCTGGCTATATGGTTGCAAAGATAATTATCTGTATCTGTGGGTTTGTGTGCGTGTTAGTGTTAGTGTCTTTGTCTGTGCACATGTTTGTTTGATCACAAAAATGCACTGAATCAAGCAAACAACCATCCCTACATTTTACTAAGTGCAGTCTGCTCCTCCAGCACCTGCAGGTAGTCAGGTGTTCCTTGGAGCTTGGCTTTCAGCTCATAATACTCACTTTTCCTCTGCTCCACCACGATCTTACTGTGGTTCCCTCCTATCAGGGACGACTTCTTCATCTTTTTATCAGGTTTCTCTGGGTAGCGGATTTCAAACCCGCCCATCCCTATGCTGTTGAAATCTCGTTTGCTGTCCAGGAAGTTCTGGAGGAACATGTTGGATTCCCGTCCGGGGAGGAACTCCTCTAGCTCGTCGATTGTGCTGAGGCGCTTGTTGCGCTCCAGTGTGGACAGCGAGTCCTTATCCTTGTCGGCACAGTTGCGCAGGATAATCTTCTGCCGCTGAGAGTCGGCGAACTTGAAGCCGGCGTCCATGTCCGAAGAGCGTCCGATCCCGCAGGTGTGGCTCTTACCGATGTGCTCGATGGTCTGAGGGATGAACGTCTCTCCGCCCAGGTCGTCGCCAGGGACGCAGCCCTTTTTGCCCGACTTGTGGCTGTGCCGTCTCAGCTGCAGCGACATGGATCCACACTCGGGCCCCCCGAGCCCCTCCTGCCTCCCAGCGGGCTTCTTGTTCCGCCGAAGGACAAACACCAGCAGGCAGAAGGCCACGAACACGGTGAGGATGAGGACGACGAGGATGCTGAGGATCATGATGGAGAGCGGGACTGGGCCCCCGGGCGGGGCTTTACCCACCCCGGCTGGGGAGAGGGACGTTAAAAGAGGGGTGGAGCTGGTGAAGATGACGGGAGGCCTGGCGATGAGCTTCGGGCAGAGGATCTCGTTTTTCAGGAGGCGCAACTCAATGTTGGCGAACTGCACAGGGGAGGCACATTTCACTTCCTTGGCAGCCACGCCATCGCTCAACTTCTCCAGCCAGATTTTGAGGGCAACCAGATCGCAAGAACACTCCCACGGATTCCCTTCAAGGTCGATCTGGGTCAATGACCGCAGCTGGTCCAAGACACCGCTCACTGGCAGTGTCATGAAGTGGTTGTTTTTCAGATTCAGTCGGGCCAATGAGACACCGGCGAATATGTAGGCAGGCAGACTCCGGAGCACATTGTTGTTTAGATAAAGCAGTTGCAAGTTCGGCATGGAATCAAATGTTCCCGCCAGGATTTCCTTAATGACATTGTATTCCAGATATAGATACTGCAAATTTGTGAGACCCAAAAACATCTCTGGGTGTAACTGTTCAAGCTGGTTTCCATTTAAATACAGCCTTCTCAGATTAGTCAGGTTAGCAAACACACCTTTCTGGACGGTAGCGATTTGATTGCTGCCCAGGTGCAACAGATCCAAGCCCTCGAAGCCTTGGAAATCCACGGGACTGATGTCGCGAATGTAATTTCCGCTCAGGTGGAGCTTCTTGGCATTGGGGGGTTTGGGGATGAGATCCGATAGATTGTTGACGTTCCTCTCCTGGCAACTGACACTGATACCAAAATCGGAGGGATGGGCCTTACAAGTGCAGGGCTGAGGACATGATAGTGGGGGAGTCCGCGTCTGGTAAGAAACAATCTGGCCGGTTCTACCAAAGGGAGGCAAACCGGCGACAATGCCATTGCCGTACATCTTAGACGGGTCAGTGGACTTTGGCGCTTTTGTGATGAGGGTGGCCACAGTGGTAGGGGACATGTTCGAAGGTGACTGGCCGTGTTCGGGCGGCACCGGGGGCATCCGGACGTCAAAGTCACTACCGGTCCCCAGGGGACAGAGCTCCTGCTTGTTGGTTTCCTTCAGCAGTCTCCCGTACAGGTCACTAGGTGTTTCACAGATCGCCTCGCCAATAAAAATGTTATAGGGCATGTTTTCCAGCCATGCCTTGAGCGGCGCCAAGTCACACGTACAGTTCCAGGGGTTGTCATCCAGCTGCAGCTCCACGATGCGACCGATGTGCTCCAGAACGCCCAGATACGGGAGTTTCTGGATCCGGTTCCCCCTTATATCCAGGTGAGTGAGCGACGCAAAGCGGAATATGTTGTCTGGAAGTAACTGTATGAGGTTGTCATTCAGGATGACCACTTTGAGCCTGTGCAGCTTGTTAAAGGCCCCCTTTTCAATGTACTTGATCAGGTTGTAGTCGGCCTGCAGGTACTCCAGGCTCTCGATGCCCTGGAAGGTGTCCGCTCTGAGCACCTTCAGCTCATTGTTGTTGAGGTGGAGCTGCTTCAGCGCGCTCAACCCCGCGAAAGCACCGCCCTCGATGTTCTGCAGCTTGTTGTTGCCCAGCTGCAGCGAGACGGCGTGGGTGAAGTTGAGGAAGGAGTTGGGGTACAGAATGATCAGGACGTTGTTCTGAAAGTTGAGGTGGTAGAGGGACGAGATGGGCGGGATCAGCTGCGTCGGCCGGTAGACGGTGATCTTGTCACAGTTGACGTACAGCACATTCTCCACGGACATGCAGGAGCACACGCTGCAGGTCTCCACCATCAGGTCCGAGGAGGACGGGTCCGCCATTGGATATCCGTCCAAGGAGGTGGGGGAGGAGACGGAGGAGGCCAGGGAGCCGGAGATGGACGAAGAACAGGCCACCAGCAGAAGTACAAGCAGCATCTCGCCGGTTAGAATTCCTCCCCCAGAAAACCATTTAGTAACCTTTTGGAGGGAAAAAGAAATAGGAAAATAAAAAAAGGCACACATGCATGTGTGCACACACAGACGGACACACACACGGACACACACGCGCGCACACACACGCACACACACAGACAAACAAACATACACACACATACACATGCAGCTTAAATGTACCTCCTCATGAATGTAAAACAAGACAGACGTATGTCAAAATGTACACATAATCAAATTAATCATAGAAAAATTTAATAATACCATGAATTAAAACACACATGTTTAGAATGTATTCATCATGTATCTGTTGCCATCTAGTTGTTAAATTGAGTACACTACTTTTCACATTTAATTATTGATTTTTATATGCTGTAGCACAAATGTATTATGTAAATAAACAAAATCCATCATCTTTACATATTTGGCTGATGATTATAACATTTTGTTGAGATAGACATTTAGCCACATATTCATCTATCCCAGGCCTGAGCAATAGAGATGCTTTGTACTGATGAGGAGTCATCTATATTTAAGGCTAATCCTGGTGGCTAAATATTTTTAAATCAATTATTGTCCATTTCAAAATATGTCAAGATCCAAAGCGAGGATTTTTCCTTGGCTGTCCTACCTTAAGAGATCTCTCTTGTTTTCTGGGCAAATAAAGACGCACACGACTTCTTTAACGTGATATTTGATTTGCTGTATGGCCAGCATCACCCAA